>NC_057814.1:111411414-111424804 GCF_018294505.1 Triticum aestivum
CGTCAGAAGCTGCTCTGGTGGTTGGGTTACGGGTGGTGTCGACGATGCGGATCTGCGGCCATGGACGGGGCGTCAGAAGCTGCTCTGGTGGTTGGGTTAAGGGTGGTGTCGACGATGCGGATCTGCGGCCGTGGACGGGGCGTCAGAAGCTGCTCCGGTAGGTTGGATGAGGGTGCGAGGAAGCGGATCTGAGGCCGTGGACTTGTGAGTTGGCAAAGCGGCCCCGGTAGGGTTGAGTATGGTATAGGCGAAGCTACTCCGGTAGGGTTGACGATGGTGTCGGCGAAGCGGCTCCGGTAGGGTTGAGGAAGGTGTCCGCGACGGGGGCGTCAGTGGGGCGGCTCCGGGGGGTGTGGACGAAGCGTCTCCGGTGGGGAGTACGAATGAGCCACTGCAGATGCGCGACGGTTGACGAGAGTACCAGCAAAGCAGATCCGGCGCCGTGGACAAGGCCGACACTGAATGGGCTGTGGTACAGTGGTGGATGAGCAGTCTACTTGTTTCTAGGGGAGGTGGGAGGGGTAGATGCTGCCGCAGAAGCAGATCCGGCGAGGTGGACGCTGCTAGCAGTGAATGGGCTATGGTACGCCGGTGGATGAGCAGTCTAGGGTTTTGAGAGGGGAGGGGAGAAATGGCGATGAAGTACGGACGGCGTGATGTAAGATGCTCTGGTGCTGTGGAGTTAGTCGTTTTTGCGGGAGGGGGAGAGGAAATGGGGGTGCCGTGTAGTGGGGGAACCGGAAGTTACCAAAGCAGCCCCGACCTATCATGTAGATGAGGGCGGTATTGTAACTGTTGGTCCCCGTGCACCAGGGACAAAAGGGGGATTTCGCATGCTGAAGACTAAGGTGGCGGAAATTTTAGAAGGAGGCGGGAGATTTTGCCGCCCGCGGGATCGTTCGTATCCAGTTTCAACTAATTTTGGACCGTGCTAGCGGGAAGGTCATGCTAGACTGTGTACACGGGGCATGCGTCAGCAGTTAATAACTGGTGTGAAGTCCACCCCAGAAAAAAAGACAATAACTTGGGATGATGCGCCGATAACTTGGACGTTCACACGGGCGCGGCCAATCGTACGGGTGTAGTGGCGCGTTCACAAAAAAGGGATCAAACGCTCAGCCTATGTATTTCTCGTGTAAATAGATAATTTAGTGCCATTGGTTATTTACTTTAAACATAATGCATTGACGTGTTAGTGTAGAGGCGCACAAAAAGAAATGGATATTGTAGTCAGCTACTTAAAAGTGTTACCTCATATGATTACATAGCCTCCATTTCATAAATTGCGTACCCGTTGAATTCATATATGAATATTACATATATTACTTCAAAATAGAAACTTAAATCATCCAGACTAATGAATTTGAATGCAAGAGTAACAATGGTGCATATACATGATAGTTACATTGGTTGTTTGAAGAAACATCACTGTAACTTTGGCATGCACAACTGAAAAGGTTTATTTAAATAGAAAAAATGTGATATGTGAGTGTCCAATCTTTATAGCGTTGAATCGATATTGTACCTTTGGCCACGATACGAAGTAGATATTGACTTATGTTCAAGCGATGCACGTCCACGATCGCTAGATAGTGATACGTGAATGAATTGTGCAATCTCTCTCACACGCATACATATCTCATTTCCCTGTGGGCATCGGAATCACTCACGCGCACTTCGTGTATTTCTCTCCCTCTGTCAGGGTTAAATTCGTCTTTCTACCCCGTCCTACAAGTCTCTCACACAGAAACACACACGCTCTCTATGTCTAACACGCCCACCCCTTTAATTCCGCCCACCCACAGCCACTAATGTCTCAAAGTATAATAATGTCTCTCACACATATGCTATCTACCTATCCCTTAATATAGCTAGATATGTGTCACACAAACTCCTTCTCCCTACTAGCAAGATGCCCATGCGTTGCACGGAACATCAAGATGCATTTGTATGAGAAGTTTATCTTGTGGGAGAAAAGGATGAACGAGGGAATGCTTTATTTGCAAATGCGAAAAGGGGTGTGGGTATCTTTTTGCAAAATTGCCATAGTTTCCTTCCTGTCCGTCGGATATAAATCGGATGGCCTATATTGCAGGATGGCAGGAACACCATCATCACCAACTCTGTTTTTTATAAGAGTAGAGATATGTGAGTGTCACTTCCCCCCCACACACACCCACACTTCCCAACACCGAAGGAGTAGGGTGACACCTCGATCTTGATACTAATCTATCGACTGGCTTCTCTCTCAAACATACACACACACACTACCCGGCACCGAAGGAGTAGGGTGGCACATCGATCTTGATAATAATCTATCTACTCCTCTTTTAAACACACACACACACACACTCGCTAGGCACCAACAATGACAGCAGAAGGGTGACAACTCGATCTGATCATAATATGTCAATTGGTTTCTCTCTCAAACATTGTGTGTCGGTGCCTCGCTCGGTAGCCCCCTCGATATGTAGACTTCTCGCGCGCGCACAACTGTAGTGACGATGACGCTGAACCCAGTGTGCCTTGTTTTTACCGGCCTCATGTGATAGTTTTCACCCTGTTTTCTGTTAATTAACAAGGCAGCCTTTTCTTTGTTACTACTAGTGAATCTGAAATCATTCGGGGCAGACATAAAATATATCACTTCAACCCAATTATCGCAGCAACTATTTTAAAAGAAATTAGCTAGCTGCCCGTGCGTTGCACGGAACATCAAGATGCATTTGTATGAGTAGTTTATCTTGTGAGAGAAAAGGTTGAACGAGGGAAGGCCTTATTTGCGAACGTGGAGAGACGTGTGGGTATATTTTTGCAAAATTGCCATAGTTTCTTTCCTATCCGTTAGATATAATCCGACGGCCTATATTGCAGGATGGCACGCACACCATATCACCAACTCTGTTTTCTACTCCCTCCGTCCGAAAATACTTGTCATCAAAATGGATAAAAAGAGATGTATCTAAAACTAAAATACGTCTAGATACATTTCCTTTTATCCATTTTGATGACAAGTATTTCCGGACGGAGGGAGTATTTGTCTTTTTAGAGATTTCAACAAGTGACTATGACTGGACCTTACCAACATACTCAAAAAAGTAGTCCATAATTTTGATGATACCCTCTTTTCTTGGTGGTGCAGTGCCATCTGGATACCCCATAAATAAATCAAGGACAAATCTGACCCCTTCCTGAAAAGGCATACGAAGCAAAATGAGTGAATCTACACTCTAAAATATGTCTACATACACATCCGTATGTGGTAGTCCATTTGAAATCTGAAAGAGACAAATATTTAGGAACGAATGGAGTATATATAAGAGTAGACATGGAGATATATCTCCAGCATGGTCTACAACAAAAATGTGCTGGGCTGGTTAGCGCCGGATGCTCGCAACGCGATGACATGAGTTCGAACTCTGTCTTTTAACTTTATATTTTTATATTATATATTACTCTACTTATTTAATATATACTTCTTTCACTACTGTACTGACAGTGGAACCCACAGAGTACTTAGAATACAAGATTAAGGATCGACTTGTTTCTTTTTAACTTTCTGTACGAAGCTGTAGCCACCCTGCAAATCACGTGTACACTGTACATGCAATTAACTTTTTATAGAGGGACAATCATACAGGCAATTAACTCAAATGGATTCGATGTCACTCTATTATTTCCAGCATAAAGAGCATCTCCAACGGCAGCCGGTAAATTTCCTCCCGCTTCCTTAAGCGGAGGACGACATCAAACGCCAGCGGCATACATTTTTACAACTCTAACCAAACAGATGAAATTCGTGCAAGCACGGACTGATTTCATATAAGCATGAAGGATTTCGTATAAAAAAGCCGGATCTTCATATAAACATGATGGATTTCATTACATTTACATGAACTAAGAGGTGCCAATCCGGCTCTCTTGTATAATTAATACTCCCTCCGTCCGGAAATACTTGTCCTAGAAATGGATGTATCTAGACTTATTTTAGTTCTAAATGGCCGCCCGTGGATCCCTTTGTTTTCCTCATGTCCGTCAGACACTTGCGGGGTCGACGAAGGTCCTCGGAAGAGACGAAGCAGCAAAGAAACCACCTGAATCCGCGGTCGTCGCCTCGGCGGTGGTCTTCATGGGTCCCAAGTGGCGGCGGCCTCCCGTGTTCTACTTCTCCTCGATGATGGCGGCGAACACGGAGAAGCTGGCCACCAACTCGTCGCTCTCCACGCACCCGGCTTCTGTCTCTGCCTGCATGGCGCTGCCGCAGGCACGGGAGGCGCGCCCACAGACACGGGAGGCGCGGCCACCGCAGACACTGGTGGCGCGGTACGACGCGACAGCGACGGTGCCCGTACCGGCGTGCTAGCCGCCGTGCCGGCGTGGAGCAACTTGCCACTCTCATCGAGCTGAACTGGAGCGGCGAGTTGCTGAACCACGCGCCTGCTTGGGGCGGCAACTGGCTCCGTCGGGCCAAGCGAGGTTGGTGAAGCACCGAGCGGCCTCGCCCGTATCCGGAGGGCTCGGCGGGCCACCCAGCCGGGTAATATGCCGGAGAACGGCTCATCGGAAGCCATCGAAAGAGTGGAGAAAATGGTGAAGGAAGAGATGGGGAGCGGCGGAGGGGTGTGATTCTTGCCCGCTGTCTGTCTGGCCTCGTGTAAATAGAGGGCAGACGGTAGGAGCTTGGCCGGCGTCTGGCCTCGTTTAAACTGAGGGCGGACGAGAGGAGCTCGGCCGGTGTTGCGTTTAATTCCGGCCCGCTCATGAACGGACGTGTGGCAGGAGTAGGATTCTCGGTTTGCATGCGGGTTTAACGGAGGTGTTTAATGGAGGCGCCGGGCGTGCAGCGGGCGGCGCAGTACTATTCGATTTGACAGTAGTAATGAGCCGTCAAATCACAAAGGCCCTCGCCTCTCGTGAAACCGACCGAGCTAGACTGCCCCGCCCTCTAGCCTTTAAAAATGTATATACTCCACTTTTGTACAGTAGTAGTATCGATGGATTGCGCCATGGAGCAAAACTTGAAATTAAAAGAAAAGGTGGTACATATAGAGAGCGCTCGTCGCCAAATTATGCATATAGTACTATTAAAAAGGCTTGTGACAATAATGGTGTCCAGCACAAGTGCACAACCCACCCCTCAAATAAAACTAAGCACCCTGGAATTCTTTGACAAAACTAAGCACCCTGAAATTCTTTGACAACTAAACTGCTGGCTATATGATGTTGGCCATATATATTGTACGTATATAATGTGAAGAAATGAGTGGTAGTACTATACCAACTAAAAGATGAAATGTAAGAAATACTAGTATGTACGTACTGAAGAGTTAAAGTAACAAGAAGAAACATAACATAGTTCTGCTGGGGGCTCTGCACAACACACCCCTCAAATTAAATTAAGCACACCTAAAATTAAACTTTGCAACTATTCCAGTAGACACTGCATTAGAACCACCATGAGCAACGACACTACCACCTTACTTGGAGTCCTCGTCCACGTCCTCGACTTCGTCCTTGTCCCTCTTCCTCTTGGCCGATACTTCTTTGCTTGAACCGCACACTTGGCTATTGCTCTTCATCCAACCCTTGTAGATATTGAAGCAAAGGTAGCCATCCATTGCAGCGTAGTGGATGTGGTCTATATCTAGTACATTCCACTGCCATGCATGACGATGAAATGTGTATGGAGGTTTCTCCAGTTTACCGTACGAAGGATGAACCATGGCTCCTGCCAGGGTCAGCATTGAAGGCCGACGAGAGGACACCAGCCGATTCTTCTGGAGGTCGAAGGTGTTGCCTACAACGAGGCCTATCCGACGCAGGACTTCTTTGTCGTTACCAAAGTCTACAGTAACGAATTTGACTAGGTTGCTCTCGAGGAAGTCCTTAAAATCCTGGCACTCAACGTCGGCATGGCATATGTGGTAGACCAAGCATAAGTCATGCACGCAAACCTGGATCACGGCAGGCTTCTTCCTCTCTTCGTCCTTTAGATCCTTCTCTCGTCCCAGGACTGTGGTGTACTCAACATCTAGCCCAGCAACCCACTCATCATCTGAGTCTTCGAACATGCGTCTGAAGTGAGAAAGGCATCCATTCACCGTCGCGGAAGAACAGGTGTAGATGACGTCGAACTCATCGCCGGTGATGGTTCTAACCTTGTACTCACCGCCGATCGGGGAGATTTGGGACGCCATGGATTTGGGAGGAGGGTTAGGATTAGTGGAACTGCCGTAATGTGAATGGACGGGACGACTAGGAGCGAACCACCGTAGTATTGAAGGACGTGCGGGGACGAGTAGGAGCGAACTGCCAGCGTGCGAATGGCAGGGTAGTGGCTTTCCATTCTCCCATGATACGGGCTTCCGAGAGCCCTTGGATCTGAGATCGAACGATTGCATGGCGTGATTCTAGACCTATGGGTGAATATCCTATCCTGGAGGGTTATTCTGCAAATTTTCAGCAACTTAGCATGCGACCGTTTGATCTCAGATCCAAGGGCTGCCAGCAGCCCGTATCGTGGTCGCGCCTACCACGACCATCGCGTCGCTCGTGCGGTCGCGCCCTTGGAGATTTAACACGGTGCGTTAGGCTATCTGATGTTGGCATGTCATACATAGTCATCACTTAGTCACTCATACTACAACAAGGTTTTGGCTATAAGGTTGGCTATAAGTGTATTTTTTTTACTTCTCTCTATCTCTTTCTTCGTACTCCCTCCGTCCCATAATATAAGAACATTTTTGACACTAGTGTAGTGCCAAAAACGTTCTTATATTATGGGACACAGGGAGTACTAGTATTTATTGCATTGCCAAGGAGTGACCTCTTCCAATGAAATGGTGTTGCTAAGTTTGCTTCATTTAATTAGCTATAGACTCAAAATTGTCTTTTCACCTAGGTACACGCGCTTAGCACCGTTTCTTCCTTGGGTCACCAAACTAGTCTCTCTCTTCTTGATTAACTTGCCACATCAGACTTTATGCCTATGTGGCAAGCTTAAGCACTTGTAGGAGCAAGTAAGTACAATAGTGCGCTTTACATGGCATTTTTGCATATGTGGAGGAAAGAGAGGAAAGGAAAAAGTGGAGAAGTGGGCTCTCATGCAAGAGCCAGCCTCTACTACATGGTGGAGCATTGGGAGAGGCACCTGTATGGAGGTGGTCAGGAATCGGGAGACTCACGCCGGTCGTAGCGCCGCAGTTAAAATGATAATGGCAAGTCAAATCACGGGGCCCCACCTATCCAGCAGTAACTCGCTGTCAAATCACACGGCCCTACGTTTGCAGTAGCCTACTCCCTCGTCTTCTCGCGTCTCTGTCGAACCAACTAGGCAGAACTGCTCCGCCTACCGCGCAGGAAAAGCCCGCGCAGTATACTCCCTCCATCTAGGTGACCAAGGTGGAGAGGAAAATGAGAGAACTTAATGTTTAGTATTTGCTAAGGCTGGTTGTAATGGTACTAGCCTTAGCAATTTTGATGAGGTGTCATAGAATTAAATGAAGAAAGAGAGAGAGTTGAGTACTATGTGTCATACATGGCAATAAATAAAGTACTACATGATACTAATATATGATACATGGCGCAGGAGTACTAAGTATTATTAATACAGTTTTGCTAGAACTCATCTAGATGAGATATAATTTGGTCTCATTCATCTTTTATAGCCATTGGATGTGATGCTATATAAGATGCGTATGTGCTGATGTGGGTTGTATTTGTTCTTGTGCAACGAACTGACCACTGCATGTCATGTTTGATAGTCTCAAGTCATTAAAAGCATACAAGCCCCACATCTCTTCTTGGTTGATTCCTCTATTTCTGTCAAAAAATAAGAAACAACGTGAGAGTTAATGCACCACGCCTATGTGTTTACTATTTGATTTTCGTAAGATGACTTAATACTCACCTAGACGGAGGGAGTATTCGATTTGATAGCGGGCGGCGCAGTTCCCGATACGGCTTTAATGCAGACGAGGGAGGGAGTAGCGGTTCTCGATATGTTGAACGGCCAATGCATCCTCCTTCAATTAATGCATGAGGGAAGTAATGGGAGGAGTTCCGGGAAAAGAGGCTGCACGATGTGAATGCAACGCAGTTTGCCCTCATTGCCCTCATATAAAGGCGCCCCTCCATTCCAATGCATCTACCACATCGTACGCACCTAAGCATTTGCCTAAGCACCTACACTAAGCGCAAAAGAGCTCACTCCAGACCCATGGCAGCGATGCGCGTGAGCGGCCAGCGGCTGCGCCAGATGGTCCACGACGCCTGCCTGCGGCATGGCGCCGAGGATCGTCTCCAGACGGTGTTGGAGACCGGCTGGTGGATGGCCGCCGTCGACGCCAACTACGACTCTCAGTTGGACCAGATGATCGTTGCCACCAGCAACAAGTTCACCGTCCTCAAGAAGCTCGCGGACGACATCGCCGTACTCCTCCAGCCCGCGCGCCCGGGCTCCTCATTGCCTGCCACCCTAATCGGCCTCCATGGCCGGAACCTCTTTCAAGCACTGGTGGCCCTGCGACTGTGTGCCGACGCCACGAAGAATGTCCACCTGGAGGTCGCGCTCGCCGCGAGGTGCCTCGCCCTGCAAGAATTCGTCGACCTACACATCCACGTGTACGAGCAAATCGTGTACATAGGTATCTACAAGGCCAGTGAGGACGCTACGACGTTGGCCTTCCAAAACCGGCTGGAAGCCTTGGATGCCTTTGCCGAGAAGCACCTCGACCTCGCCACAAAAGCCGCCGCTCCTTAGCCGCCGGTCGGTGGCCCGGCGCACTAAGTTGAGGAGGAGTAGGTCGTACGTTCGTGGATCCATCTTTCTTCTCGCCTTCTGTAACCACCACTGCGATCGCATCATCGTGGCCTTAATTCTTATTGTGCTGTTGCATTCTCGTTCCAGTCAATACCGACATGTGCGATCCCTTTGCTTAATTATATGCATCACTGTAACTAGTACTCCATCCGTCAATTTATAAGTTGTGCTTACCTTTTTCATCAACTTCGTGCAACGCGTGGGCATCTTGCTAGAAACACTAGAATATGTCTATATAATCCGTATGTGATAGTCCATTTGAAATCTCAAAAAAGACAAATATTTAGGTACGGAGGGAGTAATATATTAGGAGTATATCAAAACAATAGTGATTTCTTTCAAGTTTGTGAACAAATACTACTATTCTACTACTTTGGATCCGTCGCAACACACGGGCACATTGCTGGTAAAAGGAAAAGGCCTACCGCGTTCGCGTCGCACCCCCACATGCCCGGGAATCGGGAGTACAACACGGCCCGTCTGGCACGACACATAGCTTAGGGAAGGCGTGTTGCCTAGCATTTTCACTTTCATGTGGGACCGCCGTTGAGCAAACCGACACCCCGCCCGCCGCCGGGTTGGAAAACAGAAACGAGGGGAAGATCTAGCTGTAGCACGGAAGCCAAGAAATTTGGTGTCAGACGGGGCTCGTTGATAGAGTAGGAGCATTCCGTACTAGTACTACTCCTACTAGTACCAAGTTTGTACTCCTAATACTATATTACTAGTACTACCACTATACAACTAGTAGGTACGTGCACGGCACAACATCGTAGGAACAAAAAAGGGAAGATCTTGTTTTGGGTGATTTATCTTTTTTTCATCAACGTAGTATGAATAATATGATGTGGGGGGCACCCATGAAGCTTATGTGGCTTGGTTGCATGGCTATGGAAGGTTAGAGAAAAATAAATAGATAATGTGTTTAGAGTGCACTCCACTAAATAGATATACTTTGGATCCATTGCAACGGACCGGCACATCTATATCTATACCCCCTATATAGTGTGTGAAAAACTTTGAAAGTTGGTCGTTGGATGAAGCCAATCCGATGGTACAAAGATGGCAAATCCGAGCACTACTGGCCGTTGGATATCATCCACCAGATTCTGCCACATGTATAATCTAGAAGACTCGATGGTTGAACTTAATTCATGACTAACTTTGTCACAACTAAGCTTAGGCAAAGTTATTAATTCTTCAAAATGAGAGCCACAAGTTGGCAAGCCTAAGGGAATCTTGCCACATTTTTTGTGTGTATCTCATGTGGGGCCTTAGTGTGGCTTGCCTAAGGTGTGGCTTGAACCAAACACTCACCTAAGTTAATCAAACTTGCCTAACCTTACATTCCACCAGATTTTGCCACATGTTAGAATCCAGAAAGCTCCACATGTAGAAGCATAATGCACAAACCACCAGAATCTCATGCGTGCAATGCACGTGTACCTTACTAGTACTAGTTGGTAGTAGTAAGAAACAAATTCCAGTTTTGGCACGAGCTCGTACTGCGGGAGCACCACAAGGCCTGCCGCAGGAGTTACATTTCCCTCTCGGGGCCCATGGGACCGAACTTCAGTGGCTTTGTGCTCGGCCTATGAGTCAATGACATGCGGACCTTAAATGCGGCTGGCCCACATGTCATTCTCATGGTGGTGGCGTGGTTCGCGACTCACTCGTTTGAGATGAACCGGCCGGTGGTGGCGTGGCCGTGCCGAGGGTGCCACAGCTGGGCGTCGGGGCGTTACGAGGCGTAGATGGCCACACCGGCGGGTACTACCTGTAGTACATAAGTACTCCAGCTGAGGATTGATGACCGGGACGAAATGTGTCACATGCGCTGGATGAAAATTCGATGGTGCGGGAGTACGGATCGGAGCACAGCAGCGGGGCAGGCAAACCGCGTCCAATCGGGTGTGTCTGTGGTAGAAAGTTGATGGTCGCCGCAGTTCAGCTGGCCCGCATGTCATGCACACAAAGGCAGAGGAGCGATGGGGCCGAGAGGGATGAGGGGCACGTCGGGGGGATGAGGATCCCCTGACGCGAACAATCCTACCATTCTGTCACTGACATGTGGGACCCATAAGCGTGGGTCCCACCTGTCAGTGAAGGAAAGGCAGGGCAAGGCAGTGATAGCCACGTCAGAGGATCCATGTCCACGTCGGGGGACATCGTGCCGTGGGTTGGAGCGGCGTCGTGGGAATCGCATGTGGGTGTGGCAGTGGTAGAAACAAGAAACGTGATGGTCGCCGTGGTTCAACTTCCATGGACAAGCTGTCATGTCTGCTGACACATGTATATCAAAACTAGAGTGTTTATATTTCAAGCACGTGAACAAGTATTATTCTACTACTTTGGATCCATTGCAACGCACGGGCCAGCACATTGGTAGTAGTAGTGTCCATCTCTATCTCTAGAGGCCTTCCCTCGTTCATCCTTTTCTCTCACAAGATAAACTACTCATACAAATGCATCTTGATGTTCCGTGGAACGCACGAGGATGTTTCCTTGGGGGTCTCTCCAGCGCGGCGTGGCCGTAGTTGGAAGTTGACGCCCCTTGAGATGCCGACGTTGAGGGGCACTCGGATTTCCTCCGATGAACAGGTAAGATGAGTTTGATCACATAGTAAATGCATTCTAAAGACTACTTCCGTGTCCATTTCCTAATTCTCCCCCTGCCCACTGTTTCACAGGTTAGGCTCGGTGCGAGTGGAGATTGGCTTGCATATGTACGGGAGGGTACCAACATCAATTTGCACAACATTTACAATGGTGACACCGTTCCCGTAGAACCTTTGTCCAACATTGGGATCAGCCATGCAACGGGCCACCGCATGAATTGGTACGATGGAACCACAGTGAGATTGAATAAGATAGCACGAACCTTGCACATGGCGGTCAAAGACGGACCATGCTGTCTGCGGCCGATTTGTTGCCGTACGAGTAGGAAGACGCTGTGCTCCTTTCTAACCGCATCTTCGCGGTGACAAACCAGGGGACTTATTTTGTATGGGACACATCCTACGATATACTCCCTCTCTCCCAGTTTATTTGTTTTGAATCTTTTTGTTTTATAAGTTTCAAATTCAAATTTAGAGCTCCCCATCACATGTTGAGATTACAATGTCCATTAAATCGTTGCGTGCATGTATAGTAAAGAAACAAATCTCGAGTTTGGCACGAGTTCGTGCTGCGGGAGCACCACAAGCCCTAGTGCAGGAGTTACATTTCCCTCTCAGGGCCGTCGGGACTGAGCTTCAGCGCCTTACTACACCTACCTTTGAGTCAATAACATGTGGACCCGATAGGTGACTGGTCCACATGTTATGCTCCCGTAGGCAGAGGGGCAGTGGGGCCAAGAGGGGTGAGCCGCAGGTCGGGGGACGTGTGGTTTCATGGGTTCGAGCGGCATCGTGGGAATCGCGGGTGGCTGTGGTAGAAACTTGATGCTCGCCGCATTTTAGGTGGCCCACATGTCATGGACACAAAGGCAGAGGGGCGGTGCGACCGAGAGGGGTGAGGCGCACGTCGGGGGGCATGGTGCCGTGGGTTGGAGAGGCGTCATGGGAATCGCGAGATGAAACGTGATGGTCGCCGTAGTTGAACTTCCATGGACAAGCTGTCATGTCTACGGACACATGCACTGCATACCGATCACTGGAAGGAGTAGCAGAGAAAGCTATATATGTGGATAAATAGTTCCTTATAGTCAAGCGGACCCACGCTACTACTCTGTTCCAAAGACATGCACACCATCAAAATAGTCCATCTATATCAATATACACCGAGAGGGAATAATTTTTTTTACAAGAGAGGAAATAGTTCATCCATCCATAATGCCCTCCTGCTGGTGCAGCCTTTTCTTCTTCTTCTTCTTCTTCTTCTTCTTCTTCTTCTTCTTCTTCTTCTTCTTCTTCTTCTTCTTCTCATTCTCTGTGGGAGACGGCTTCTCAACAAGCTCTTTGGACCTTGCAGCTATCTCGAAACTCACACGGGCATCGAGGGCATCATATTTTATCCGCTCGTACGTCAAGGGATAATTCTCCCATCCAGACGACCTTAATGCCACCGTCTCGTCACCCTTCTGAAGATTTGTACCGAGCACAAAATTTGCTACGTTGAATAGGGATGGTGTCTGTTTATCACAATCTTCTACATGAATTTGTTGGGAATCGTAGCATAATTTAAAATTTTCCTACGCTCACCAAGATGCATCTATGGAGTCTACTAGCAACGAGGGGAAAGGAGTGCATCTACATACCCTTGTAGATCGCGAGCGGAAGCGTTCCAATGAACGTGGATGACGGAGTCGTACTCGCCGTGATCCAAATCACCGATGACCGAGTGCCGAACGGACGGCACCTCCGCGTTCAACACACGTACGGTGCAGCGACGTCTCCTCCTTCTTGATCCAGCAAGGGGGAAGGAAAGGTTGATAGAGATCCAGCAGCACGACGGCGTGGTGGTGGATGTAGCGGGTCTCCGGCAGGGCTTCGCCAAGCTTCTGCGAGAGAGAGAGAGGTGTTGCAGGGGAGGAGGGAGGCGCCCAAGGCTGTGTGTTGCTGCCCTCCC
>NC_057814.1:112095098-112111001 GCF_018294505.1 Triticum aestivum
ATATTCTGGACATTTACCACATTTCTAGGGTTGTAACATCGAAAGTTCAAGATCTACGGCGGCCACATGAAATCATAGCAAGGATTGGGATGAAAGCCCCATGTTAAGCTCTTTGGTCCATATATGCACCATATGCTACCAAAGGGGGGGCTGGCCTCGACGCCGTTCTCTAGGCTATGATGCTCATCAGTTGCCGTTATAATCCATGCAAATTATCGAGGGGCCAAAAATTCACGGCACCTAGCGCAAGTGTAGTCATACGACCCCTAGAGGGTGTGGTAAAACATCGAGAGCGGCATGTGTAGGCCCTCACGTAGGCTGTGGGCAACTGGGGCCATATCCCATGCTGGATCAAGCCATAGAGTGGGAATGTGTCCGTCCTGTGAAGGGAGTGCGGGGCCCGTTCCTTCATTTGCCTCAAATCTCATTGCCGCGTGATGTTAGACCTAGTAACCAAGGTCCGTCCCGTGCATCGCACTCAGCTGGAACCACAACATGCATGCACACTTGGCCACATATGAGTCTACACGGCGGGGATGCATGGTTCGGGGGCTGGCACAAGTGTCGCGGGTCATGTGTCTATGTGCTACTCCACTTGGGTCTAAACAGCGGGGGTGCATGGTTTGGATCTAGCTACCGAGAGGTAACGCGTCCGGTTTGTGCCTAGGCGGTGCATCACGGGGCCTGGCGTGGTCTCATCATATGACCCATGAAGGATATGGTCAAACACCGAGAGGGGCATGCATAAACCCTCACGCGGGGTAAGTGTAAACGAGGCCATATCACATGTTGGATCTAGCCAATGGGAGGGAACAAGTCCGGCATGCGGACGGTGTGTGGGGCTCGTTCCTTCACTTTCCTCAAAATTCGGTGCCGCTTCATGTGGGCCTAAACCACAAAGGCCCGTCCCGTGCATCACACTCACCTGGACCCACACCGTGCAAGCACACTTGGCCACGTAGACACACAGAGATAAACCTTGACAATAGCTAGGGTTTTATAATTATCCATTCATTTTACCTAATCGGTACAACATAGCTAGCGATGAACAAAAAAGCTAGATGCCATGTGAAATTAAATGTGCCAACTGTCCCTTCTATAGTATTTTTTTCAGTAGTTCTCCCTTCTAGTATTTAGTAGTACTACGCAAAACAAAAAAAAATGTCCCTCCTATTTTGCCTTTTTTAACACACTATTTTGGTGTTCGGTTTATGTTGCCATGTTTGTGGACCGACATTGTGCACTTTTTCTTTTGCTTGGTTGGTTGATTGGTTGGTTCGGGCAAATCTCTGGATGTGCACGATGCCGTATACGTGCATGTTTCTACCTAAATTTCAAAAGTGACGAATTGTGCGCGGCCTTGACCTCTCTCTCCCAAAGAAATTGAATTTTCACTCCCCAAATCTCGCTCCCGCCTCCAGCGTTCGATCGCCTCTACCTATCCACCCACGTCTTCGTCGCCGCCCACTACTCACCGCCGCCAAAAAGCCTACATTCTTGCCGGCGAGGATGATCCTACCTGCCGGGGGAGGGGGCGTGGCTGGTGCGCTCCGTGCGGCGGATGTGGACCCCATGAAGGAACTGGTCGACAAGGACGTCGTCGCCGCCGATTCGCAGCCGCAGCTGGTCCAACACAGCACCAACGACGACGAATCGGTTAGTGTCTGCAGATATTAACCCTAGAATTTGCCTTCTCGAGGTTAACCCCAGAAATTGCTCTCTTGTTATTCCTCGCTATTCGTATAGACAATCGTACTGTTCGCCTTTTTTTTATTAATCGTACGGTTATCAGTCCTAGGGTTTGCAAATTTAGATGAATGGATCATTTGTATTCCATTTTATGCCTGTCTTTCATATAACCAAAGTTTTAGGAAACCAATACAAAGAAAAACAATCCATTTATGCCTGCCTTTGATATAATGTACAATTCGCTGGCATGAGATTGTTTTTATTCTAATACCAGATTGCAGATTTGGAAGAATGGGAGAACTACCTACAGCTGAGGGAAGCTTTCAGAAAGAAAATCTTCAAGTGGCTCATGGCTGCAAAGATTGTGTACCGGCGTAACGATCGCTATAAATGCCCGTTCTGCAGGAAAGAGAACCAGCATTCCAAAACCACAGCAATTGCAGCTTACAGAAAGAGGTGGCATCTTAAGGCAAAACCTGCTGAGTTGGCCAACAAATTGGGGAGGGTAAAGACCTAAAAGCATATAGTCATGTTTGTTTTTTGTGTTCTATCGACACCAAATGTAAAAAAATATGGGCCCACATGACAAGTATCAATCTTTATCTCCTTCGACGGTCAGTGCCACATTAGCCAACATGAACAAGTGTTGATCTCATTGGACTTACATCCTGGCAAAATTCGGTGTCATTCTGAACCTACTTCATGGGAGGCCTTTCGGGACGGGAAGGGTCCTTCTTGAAGCATGTTTTTGTCGACATCCTTGAAGTGGACCAACAACCTTGTACCAACATGACTAGCATCATTGCCAAGTTTCGTAGCTTTTTGACGCTGTAAGGACTATCTAGGGCTTTCGCGTCGATAAATCATATAATACTTACGGTTTTTTTCTGTGCCTGTTTTTTTTTTCTGCGCTCGAGGGTGGGCTGCCATGTAGTCCTAGGGTCGTTGGGCTGTGTAAAGAAGCCCACCCGTTGGACCGAGCGATGTCCGCCGCCGTTGCATGCGCCCGAGCGAGCCTACGTTGCATGCGGTTGCATGCATGCGTCCGCTTCAGCCTACGTTGCATGCGTGCACATACGCGAAGGAGCACGCGCCGCAGAGACGTCCCCGGTTGACCTGACCGACGGCACATAGGGCAGCACTTAAACTTCGCGTTTTGATTCACACTACAGTTTCCCATGCGTGTACACTCCCGATGCCGCGGTGGGTGGAAAATTTGTTCACATTTGACCCCATTACTGCCACGGTGGCTATTTAAGCCACCTATCATGTTCCTCTTCCTCTCACACCCTTCATCCATCTCCCATACTCTCCCACCTGCATTTTGCGCCTGCCCTTCTTCTTCTTCACCACAAACAGCCCCAAGAACCAGCCCGCCGCAGCCATGCAGTACACCGGGCCAACCTACCGCTTCCCCCCCCCACCGTGCCGGAGATGCTCTACCCCGCCGGGGTGTACGTCGAGAGCACACTTCGTGTGTGGGCGATGTCAAGGTGGAGGGGCGCAAGGGGGTTCACCGACTTCTTCCTTGGGGCCGGCTACGGGCACCTCCCTCGGGGATCTCAAAGGATGTACCGAGTCGAGGAGGTCATCCACAACGGGGTTGTGGTTGCTATCCTTGCCCACTTCACCAACCCCTTCGACGCGTTCTACCTCCTCGGCCGCGTGTTCTGGTGTGGCTGTGAGTTCATAGCTTTCACCACCCATAACATCTTCACGGACTACGACAACGTCTTCCCCACCGACGAGCGCATGCACACTCTGCCGTACCCCATCAACAACACCGCGGAGGAGCAGTGAATGGCGCCCGGAGGAGGAGTAAGGAGGAGCCTGGTGGAGAAGCGGCGGCCATCTATCTATCTATCTATGTTTTAGCTAAAAAATCTATCTATCTATATTTGTCTTGGTGTTATTTAAGTTGTAAGCGTACTATTAATTCATGTTGTGGGCTTTGGTTGGCCTGAATTATCTATATTTATTATACAAAGTTTTACAGTGGTTGGGTTTTTTGGAACCGTTTTAATCTCTGGCATTTTAGTCATAGGAAAAAATTGTCTCGAAAAAAAGTTATAGGAAGAAATCAATCACGCGCCGCGCCTCTCATCCAATGCAGAACCGCCGCCGCCATCGTCCTTCCCCTCACCCATCGCCATTACAACCGCGACATCTCCTCCCTCTCCTTCTCCTCCTTCTCGCGGCCGCAACTTTGCTCGTCTCCTCTTCCACATCCCACCCCCTTCTTCCATCCACGCAAGAACCTCGATGGAGGAGCAGATCGCCGGCGGCGAGAACGCCGACTTCGTGGAGATCGCCGGCGGCGACCAGGTCAAGATGGCCAGGTTGATGGAGATCCGTTCTTGGTTTAACAACATAAGGCAGTTGAACTGGACGGCAATGGCCACTTTGAGGGAAATGACATCCAGGGAGAAGAAAAAGCTTTTCCCCCCGCCCGCACAACCGAGATCCTCCTGTGGGCGATGGAGCAGGCCAATTCGTCCAGCCTATGGGACAGGCGCAGGTGGTGGGCGTTCAGATCCAGGGTAGAGCATCCACTGGATCAGGAACCCACGGTGCACGAGGTGCCGTTGCAGATTGTGGAGCCTCCAACCGAGTCGGAGATGACTCCGAAGCGCAAGAGGAGGAGGACAGTGGTCGCGACATCACATCCCCGCTGTTCTCCATGCTTCCCTCGCTGCTCCCCTCGTCTGAACGGCGGCGATATCGTTGTTTAGAGTAAGCTTCCCCACTCCTAATCTTCCTACTGCTCGTGCTTACAGTTGTGGTGGTAGTGATTGAGTACATGCTTTTGGGGGCTGGATTATGATGTAGAACCCTAGGCTAAATTTGTACTGTTGTAGTGGTAGTATTTGATGTTCACCTGCACTTCTACTCCAAAAATTTGTTATGTGTCTTTCTATTATTAAGTGCTTGATACTATATTTGAACCTTTTTTGAGTTGTTGATTGCTTTTTGGTAGAGCTACCAGCTCTTCTGGAGATGCTCATGTTGTATGTCTTGTTCTCCATGATTTGTACTAGCATTCTGTGCAATTAGATGCCATGACAAGCCATGTAGGATATTTATTTATTGCCTCCAACATGCCATCATTTTACTCTGTGCATCTCAACAAGTATAAATCTGTCAGCTATAAAACTTTGCGAATTTGCTTGATGGTTCCCACTAAACTATAAACCCCCCTTTTGTTTTCAAAGTAAGCCACTGACATCCGGGTCCCACGGCAGTCACGCACACACAAATGCTCCCAGTCATGTGGCCCCTGGCCCACTGGTCATCCTCGATGGCTAGCCAACCTCAGTGTGCCTCTACCAATAACAGCAGCCCTTTCTGTTATAAAACTATGCAACTTTGCTTGAAGGTTGCCACTAAAAATATAACTCCTATGGCCATGCTTCCTAAAAATTATTTGCATTATGTTGTCGATACTTTCATGCCATGCCTTTTGTTGCTATGACAAGTTTATGTTGCATGGTAAAATCTTGCTCTAAAGTGGCCATGTTAATATAATTGTTTGATGTTAAAAGTAAGTTGCACTTGTGAGCTTGGTTTTGTTTGCTTGTTGTAACCATCATGTCAACACTGTTTGTCATTATAACTGTTTCAGCATAACTGTAATTTTCACTAAGTCCTAACCTGTAACAGCAACTTTGCATTCGTGTTTTGCAGAAAAAAAACTGGAGTTCACAAGGCTGGAGACCTGGAGTTGTGAGGCTAGGAGGTTGATGGCGCTGCTGCTGGCTGATCCTTCTTCTTCCAGCTTTTGTTCCTCCTTTTCTCTCTACTCGTTGGATTCCTGGGCTACATCCTTATGTGTTGTTAATGTATTAAGTTGATCCTTTGAATTTATTGTATTACATTTAATGTGGAAGTACCTTAATCGCTATGAAAGAGATGTTGGTTATATGACTGATAATTTCTAGGTGCATGCTTAAATTCAATATTTAGGGATTTTTTTTGAATTGTTTGGATTGCTTACCAGATGTGTCACGTGGTCAATATTTAGGGATTATTAACATATGAAAACAACAATTCGATTGCCTATGTAAATGTGTACAACATAATTTTCAAGATAAATTGAAACATGACACGTGCACATGCAATTTGCCAACAAGTCCAGTTGTAGTAGAAAAAGACAACATGTGCACGTATCCAACCGTGCCTCCTACGATTTTGTTCCATGCTTTTGTCGCCACATGTCTTTGGAAGTAAAAATAATATAAGGTGATTTTCTCATAATAAACCGTTTTGGAGAGAAATTTGCAACCAACCAAAAATATCTACTGCGTGCAACTTGGCCCCCGTGGGGAGATTGGATCGACTCCTAGATTATAGGGTGATGCCATCGTGATCGTGAGAGAAGAATTCTTTTTTTCGAGGGAAGGTAGGAATTTTGCGTGGTTACAAAATGGACCTTATTGTAATTAAGGAAATTATTATTTAACAGAAACCTTGCTATTTTCAAGCCATTATAAAAATAACTAAATTGTTTTGGCAAAAAAAAGTTGATTATGGATTAGTTCGTTTTGTGGACACGTACGTGTAGTGGTGCATGCTGTGGGCCCAGGTGGCTCTAGGTGCATGCAGTGTATCATGCTGGCTAGGGGTGCACAAGGTAGTAACCTGGTGAATCGGGGTGAAAGTCTTGTGTTAATTCTATTTTGTGGTGTGCGACATATGAGTCTACCCGGGGGGGATGCTTGGCTTGGGGGCCGGTGTAAGTGGTGTGGGTCTACTGCGTAAGTGGTGCGCCACGTGAGTCTAGACGGCGGGGGTGCATGGTTTGGATCTAGCTACCTTGAGGTAACGCATCCGGTTTGTGCACTGAGTGCGGGCCCGTTCCTCCATTTTCATCGGTGCTTTCTCTCGGGTCAACGGAGAACAATCCAAACGCGCATGCTAGGTCCCGCGTGCAATATTCGGGACAGTTGCCGCATTTCTAGGGTAGTTTCATCGGGAATTCATGATCTATACCGCGGCCACATGAAATCATAGCAGGGAATGGGGTAACAATCACATGCTAAGCTCTTTGGTCCATATATATGGGCCATGTGCCACCAAAGAGAAGGGCCGCCTCGGAGCCATTCTCCATTGAGAGGAAACGAGTCTGGCCTATGAACGGTGTGCGGGGCCTGCCCCTTCATCTGCTTCAGAACTCTGTGCCGCAAAATGTGGACCCTAGCAACCAAGGCTCGTCCCGTGCGCCGCACGCCAACTGGACCCACGCCATGCATGCACGCGTGGCCAAGTAGACACTCACCGGTCAACCTTGACAATGTACACAAGACGCATGCGCACTCATTAGCCATCTAGCCCCCAGCCATGCACACCTAGCCAGCTTCACTCAAACCATGCACCGTTTGCCAGGTTCACCCACACCATCCATCCATTATTGACCCCACCTCGGTTCGTTGGACCTCCGACACGAGTCCCTTCCCTCGGCATGCCAGGTATGTCAAAGCAACACGCGACTACACATATTACACACCGAGATACGACGTCATTCACTAGTGCCAGTAAACCTGTGCACCTGAGCATCTCTACCCATGGTGGACACTTGCGCATGGTTAGGATCGAGAAGCCTAGCGGCACATGATGTCGGCCCGATTGGCTGGGGGTGCATGACATGGGTCCAGATGAAACGCATGGCATCGCATGGATCCACATTCCCCCGCCCAATACCAAACAACGGGCATATACCAGACGAATTCAAGCGGTCGCTGACGAAGCTTGGAAGCCATGTGTTATCTGCATGCTGAATTTCAATATTTAGGAATTATTAACATACTAAAACAATAATTCAAGCGTCTATGTAAAGGTGAACAACATAATTTTTAATAAAAAAATGAAACATGACACGTTCACATGCAACTTGCCAACAAGTGCACCTGTAGTACAAAAAGACAACATGTGCACGTATCCCACCATGCCTTCTACAATTTTTGTTCCATGTTTTTTCGCCACATATCTTTGGAAGGAAAAACAAAAGAATGTGATTTTCCCATAAAAAACCGTGATGGCGAGATGGTTGCAACCAACCAAGATAGATAGTGCGTGGAAGTTGTCCCCCGTGGGGAGATTGGATCGACCACTCCTAGATTGTAGGGCGAGGCCACCGTGAACGTGATCGTGAGAGGGTGAAGAAGGATTCGTTTTTTCGAGGGAAAGGAAGTAATTTTGTGGGTTTACAAAAAAGGAAAGCACCCCTTTTTGAGGGACAAAAAAACACTTTATAATGTGTAATTAATGAAATTATAATTTAACAGAAACCTTGCTATTTTCAAGCAATTTAAAAACAACTTACTTGTTTTGGCAAAAAAAATGTTGATAATGCGATAGTCCATTTTTTGGAAACTTACGTGTAGTGGTGCATGTTGTGGAAATCGGGGTGGAAGTCTTGTGCTAAGCTATTTTGCGGGGTGCAGCATATGAGTCTACATGGGGAATGGTTGGCTTGGGGGCCGGCGTAAGTGATGTGGGTCTAGTGTCTAAGTGGTGCACCACGTGGGTCTAGACGGCGGGGGTGCATGGTTTGGATCTAGCTACCTTGAGGTAACGTGTCTGGTTTGCGCAATGAATGCGGGCCTGTTCCTCCATTTTCGTCGATGCTCTCTCTCGGGTCAACGGAGAACAATCCAAAAGCGCATGCAAGGTCCCGGCCTTTCTCCGAGCCCGCGCTTGCCATATTCGGGACATTTGCCGCATTTCTAGGGCAGTATCCTCGGAAATTCAGTATCTATACCGCGGCCACATGAAATCACTGCAGGGATTGGGGTGACAGTTCCATGCTAAGCTCTGGTCCATATATGTGCCATGTGCGACCAATTGGTAGGGCCGCCTCAGAACCATTGTTAAGGGCAAAAAATGACGGGTCTCGTCTGCCGCCGCTATAATCCGTGCAAATTCATGAGGGATCCAAATTTCTTGCGACCTGTCGCGGTGTGGGTGTGGTCGAATATCGAGAGCGACACGCATAAGCCTTCACATAGGTTGTGTGTAAACGAGACCAAAACGCATCCCGGAGCTAGCCATCGAGAGGGAGCAAGTCCTGCTTGTGGACGAAGACCGGGGCCCGCCCCTTCATCTGCTTCAGAACATCTGTGCCGTAAGTTGTGGGCCCTACCCACCAAGGCACATCCCGTGCGCCGCACGCAAACTGGACCCACACCATGCATGCACGCATGGCCACGTAGACAACCACCATTCAACCTTGACAATGTACAGATGACGCATGCGCACTCATTAGCCATCTAGCCCCCCAGCCATGCAAACCTAGCCACCTAAACTCAAACCATGCACCGTTAGCCAGGTTGACCCACACCATACATCCAGCATTGACCCCACTGCGGTTCGTTGGACCTTCGACGAGTCCCTTCGGTATGGCTGGCACGCCAAAGAGACACGCGGCTACACATATTGCACACCGAGATCCGACGTCATTCACTAGTGCTAGCAAACCTGTCCACATGAGCATCTCTGCGCATGGTGGACACTAGCTCGTTGTTTGGATCGAGAAGGCTAGCGGCGCATGTTTTGGCCCGGTTTGCTCGGGGTGCATGATATGGGTCCAAACGAAACACATGGCATCGCGTGGATCAACATTCCCCTCCTCGGTACCGGACATCGGATATATGGCAGACGAATCCGCGCGGTTCCTGACGAAGTTTTGTCACATCCATTTGCCATTCCATTGTTTGTAAAGTTTTACAACATATTTTAGGACAAATATAAAACATGACACGTGCAGATGAAACAAGCCTACACATTCAGTTGTCCCACTGTATGATTTTGTTCTGTGTAATGAGGGAGCAGTTGCATTACACAATTTTTTGAAGGGAAGTTGCATTACTCCTAAATCATGGTTGTGCACGATCGGGCTATTCATTTTAGTGAGAAGTGAGAAGTTACGTTTTGACGTGCCAAGACGTGGTGGTGTGAACAACGCATGGGGAGGTGTGAACGTGGCAACAACTCCTTTTGACTGCCCAGGAATAAATTGGCGGCTCCGCTTCCCCGTAGCACGCTCCGCTTCCCCATTAGCATTTATCTCATCGCCGCCCCCCTCTTCCCGTCCTCTTCTCCATCCACAAATACGAGGGTTTTCTCCTCCCACGCCTCACCACTCGCCTGCCCATCCCGCCGCTGCTCCCTTCCCGCCGCTGCACCTCCGCCGTCGAGATGCCCAAGCGCACCATGGGAGGGAGGGCCGACGCCATGGCGCACGAAGCATCCAAGCACCGGGCGAAGCTGCACACGGAGAAACCCCTCCCCGCCGTCGAGGGGTCCAGCCGGCAGCAGGGCGGCCTTGACGTCGTCGACCACGTCCAGTCTCCGGTGCAGGTGTCACCTACGCCGGAGCAGGTGACTCCTCTGCCACGCCATCTGCCTCCTCTGCCACGCCATCTGCTTCCTTTGCCGCAGCCCGTGGTCAACGTCGACGGCGACGACGAAGAAGAAGAGGTCAGCCCTATTTTAGGAAATATCCTAGGTTTCCTTGTTCAGTCCCTTATCTATTTTTGGGCATGGCTAGGGTTTCTGCTTTTCTTCCATCTATGAAATCCGTACCTAGATTCGTTAGATCCGGTAGGTTTCAAGGGCGGATCCACATGGGCGCATGGGTGTGGGGGTCGGCTCCTCATTGTATAGGTTATCTTGTTTTTAAGATCTACCAACCACTCTGATCCATGGCTCTCGTGCATCCAAAATGTGTTGATGCCAAATTTTAAGATAGATCTACCAACCACCCAAACTTTTTTGCCCGAAATTTCTTATATATGCTTCTTTTATTGCTAAATGGACTAAAAGTGGTGTAGTTTGTGCACTAAACTTCATGTCAATTTGTATAAAACTAGCCTCTCACGCTTAATCCAGCAGACACATTTTTTGTCGTTCAATTTTCTCAACACCAATTGCTTGATTCCTGGAGTCCAATTACCATAGGCTGTAATATTTTAGACTTGTTATCATCCCTACTTGAAATATATTATTTGGTTGCTTATTTTGAGCATAATATTTTCTGCAAGTAAAGGATAACAACACCATGCCTTGTTTATGAAAATGTCATAGTAAATAATCTTCAATTTCAGTCATTCATGTCTGTACTGTCAGTATGATGGAAAAATAATATTTTCACATGAACATTTTAGATATTACTCCTAACTCTTTAATTTCTTGAGTAACAGAAGCAGAGGCAGAAGAATGCCTTCTGGACTCAAAAGCCAACTTGATCTCAGCCGTTTGAAAAATATTGTTGTGGTTTTGATTTGCAATATAAATTTTTGAACACCCAACTTTGAAATCCTGGGTCCGAAGTTGTGTTGCTAGGTTGCATTAGTTTAGGCATGTATATGATATTTTCAGACCTATATAAAATATTCTGCTATTTATGTGGGACCAGGTAGCTGCTCTGGTTCCTCAGACGGAGCAGGTGTCTCCTCTGCCGCGGGCGACACCTCCTGTGCCCGAGCCTGTGGTCGTCGGGGATGTCAACAAAGAAGACGTTACTCATCTATCTCCTTTAATTTTTTGTAAAATCCTAGGTGTGCTCTGGTCAGTCCTTTTGTCTATTTTTGGGAAAGGCCAGGGTTTCTTTTTATCTTTGATCGATGGACTCCATATCAATATTCTGTAGATGTGTTAGGTAACTAGCTAGGTTACATGTGTTGAGCCCTATATAGGCAATATTTTGATCTAGATAAATTATTCTACTAATAAATCCACCTAGGTTTGGTGACTGTGCTAATACAAATACGTTAATACAAATACGTAGCTTGACCTTGGAATTGAATTGCCTATGTAGGTGATTGTGAAAATATTTTCTGCAACTTAAGGATAACAACACCATGCCTTGTTTATGAAAATGTCATATTCTATGGTCATGAAGTAAATAATCTTCATTTTCTATCATTCATGTCAGTGCTGTCATTACGATGGACAAAGAATCTTTTCACATGAAAATTTTAGATATTACTCCCTCCATTTGAAAAATATTGTTGTGGTTTTAGTTTGGAATATAAATTTTTGAACACCCAAGTATGAAATCCTGGATCCGCAGCTGTGTAGCTAGATTACATTTATTGAGGCATGTATATGTCAGTTTTTGACCTATATAAATTATTCTGCTAATAATCCGAAACAGGTAGCTCCTCTGGCTTCTCTGCCGGAGCAGGTGGTGGCTCCTCAGCCTCAGCCGGGTGTTCGTCTGTCGCGGTTGTTGCCTCCCCTGCCCCACCTGTGGTCGTCGCCGATGAGAACGAAGAAGAGGTTAGTCATCTATCCCATTTATTTATTTATTTATTTATTTATTTTGTAATATTCTAGGTTTTCCCTGGTCAGTACAAGGCAAATAAGGTATTAAAATGTTGAGTAAATGTTTGGTTGCACTTGATCAATCTTTGGTTTAAATGTTGCATAAGTGGCTGTGGCAATGATTTTAAACATTGATTATCTCTAAGCAATGGCTATTTTAGAAAGAAATTGGATATCATCAATGTTTTACTTGAGTTGTTTTAATTAGTTCTTTTGTAGGGTTTTTATCATTTATGCCACCAGTTGTATCCCACTACTCAGTTTTTCCCTTAGAAGTTACAGCCGCTCAAAAATGCCATCGGTTCGTGAGATGCTTACTCAAAAATGCCATTAGATGTATCAAAAATGCCATCGTTCCGTTAGATGTTTGCTCAATAATGCCATTAGACATTGTTATTTTCATGTAAAACTTGTGGACCATCCAATATGACAAAAAAAGCCCAGGCCCACATTTCAGTTCTCTCTATCTCACAATGATAAGTGTGGCCCCACTTGTGAGGAGTAAGTAAGCGAATAATTTTACAGGAAAATAAGAACGCTGTTGGGATCAAGTGGGCCCACACTTTATTGTAGTGAGATAGAGGGAGAGCTGGCATGTTGGTCCATAGGTATTGATGCCATTATAGCACGTCAAGATAGATTTGATATCACAATATTGATGTGCAGTGGCATTTTTGAGCATGTGTCTAACAAAGCGATGGCTTTTTTTAGCAGTAGAAATTCCTAGTGGTGATTCTTAGTTGTGGGACACAACTGGTGGCATAAATGATAAAAACCCTTTTTTGTAAGTACAACATTTGGGATCACTTATTGTCAGAATTCATAATAATTAACTACTTTACCTAGAACGTTGAATGGTTCAGGAACATTGATGGGTGGGGTATCGATCAACAGGGGAAACTTCCACGACGATAACATGGGGACTTTCAATATCCATCATCATAATCACACAAAATTCTAACCCTAAATAGATACAGCTCACGAGCTATTTTATCTAGTCATGCATGTAAGTTATAAGTCTTTTTTTTGCATTAGTACATCTGTATGCTGCTCTGCCATGTTACATCATCAGTTCATGCATTTTTACGTAACAAGTGAATTTTGTTGCACTAAAGGGCTGTTTGGTTTGTGACTAACTTTGCCAAAGATTTCCATACCTAAGGTTAGGCAAGTTTGACCAACTTAAGTGAGTGTTTGGTTGCCGCCACACCTTAGGCAAGCCACACTTGGGTCCCACATGGCATACACAAAATAAGCGTGGCAAGGTTCCCTTAGGCTTGCCAACTTGTGGCTCTCATTTTGATGAACTAACCTTAGGCAAGCTTGGGAAAAATGTGTGGCAAAATGTGGCAATGCTAGTGCTCTCTTCGACATGTATGGTTGATCCTTCATTTTTCTACTATATGGTACTATCCCATTTAGTTGCTTATGTAGCAACTAATAAGTTATGCATTTATTTTTTCAACGTTATTTGAAGATATTTTACACTGTCATCAATTACATTATGTTTCATAGACTATGTGTCTGCTGAATTATCATATTAAATATACTTACGCAACATTTTGTACTACATGTAGGTCCTAAGTGACGATGTTGACAGCGACCCAGAAACCCAGAGGATCTTCAGGAGGCAGAAGCTGAGGCATCTGGACAATGGTGAGCTCGAGAAAGCTGTGAGGCCTAGATTTGGAAACGGCTACGGATGCCCTTACTGCAACAAGGTGATGAAAGGCGACCTGTCGAGTACCATCAACCATGCAGTCGGAACATCCCAAGGTAGCATCAAGAATGGCTACGCTTTCAGGGTGAAGCATGCCGCGTATGCCGACTACTTGATGAGGCTTCTTTGAGGCTTTAGGGAAGTGCGCACCCTCGCAGCTAGAACTGATGCTCTTTTGGTTTTAACTATGATAAGTACTACCCTATGCTATACTTTGTTGGTGAACGTTTATGGTCGAACTATGTGCACCAGTACTACTAAGTGGTGCTTGCTTTTGTACATATGGAAGCGTTGAACTAAGCTAGAACTATGTTAATTGGTGTGTGGTTTGGCATCTCTGCTTGTTAAACTCGTGCTCGTTAATCATCGGCTCATTTAGATTAAGTAGCATAAAACCCTGATTGGCTAGGTTCGTTTGAAGCTAGTTAAGCTTGTGAGCGCTCGTTAACAGATTCTGATCTGTTATGGTATACATGATGAGTGTGTACATGTGGTTTTCAAGAAGGAAGATGGTGACTCAAAAAGGAAATGCACT
Source organism: Triticum aestivum (assembly GCF_018294505.1). NCBI lineage: Eukaryota > Viridiplantae > Streptophyta > Magnoliopsida > Poales > Poaceae > Triticum > Triticum aestivum. The sequence continues at coordinate 112,109,366 of NC_057814.1, forward strand.
AGTTTGCTGCCTAAGGTGTTGATCCAAGTAATACTAGAACCATCGTGTTTGTGGCGTGGCTACATGATGATCATAAAGTCTCGATCCAAGTAATACTAGATCACTTGATGACAATTTGATCTGATGTTTTCACAAGTCTTGATCATTAGGGTTTATGTACACAATTTTCAATCCCCAACCCATCCACTCCGGACACGATCTTTGGATTGCATCACGTAGATGTACAAAATCCAGTTCCTAGGTCCTGCCCCAAGTGCCTACGCTTGTGATTTTTTTCCAGGATCCTAATTAAGCGCCTAAATAAGCGCCGCTGCATTGAAGGTGCCCAACGCCGACCAATCAATTTTTCTCATAAGTATTTCCGCTATAGTAGGTAACTACCAATTACTCCCCGCATCTCTCCCCCTAGGTTACACTCTAAAACCATCGCCGCCGCTCACACGCCCGCCTCCTTGCCGCCGGATATGAAATCTACTCGTGGAGGTCGATTGGGCGTCGTGACAGATCGTGGCCATGGACGTGAGGGGCCTGTCATGGACGGCGTCGTGACAGATCGTGGACTTGCGGGGCTAACCACCGATATCGTCGTCCATCGCATGGATCAGGATCCCCACGGGAAAGCTTTGGACTACTCGGTGTCCGACCCAGAGAAGCATCGTGTCAACGAGGTGTAGTACTCCGTCGTCGATCACAAGCAGCAGCACATGCACGGCATGGACTGGAATTCCGTTACGGTAATTTTAATTTTTTAACCCTAGATCTGTCTTCAAGTTTAAGGTTAGAGGTTAATCATTAAACCATCAATACATTGTTGAATTGGCATAATGGAATCTAGCTCTAAATATAATGTTGATCATCAGTACGTAATGATCATTATGTATTCAATCAATCTTTGAGAAATTAATGGTTCATCCACTCCACAATTTAGTGCGTTTTGGTTTTATGCCAAAAGTCGGACATCATAAAGGTTGTGCATGTTTATTGACAATTTTTTTTAAAGTACATCATATGATTTATGCTTTCATATGGATTTGATATTGCTTTTTTCTCCTTAAATTTTCAAAGTTAATAAATATTTACTTTAAAAATAATTTATAGGCACTACAGTATGAAACTTAGGGAATATTAGGTACTGTAAACAATGGTGCAGCTTATATCATACATAATTTAAACTTGCAGCCTTATTCTCATGATTATGCGGACATTTTCGAAGGAGAGAAGGATGCACACACTCAGAAAACCCTTGAAGAATTGCAGAATGGACAGTGCAATGTGCTTAAGCGTATGGCGTATCGTTGCGCGTTCTGTGGCAAATATCTGGACCCGGCTTTCGTTAGTATTCTTGAGCACACCGAAGGAGTTGCCAAAGGATACCAAATGAAGCATGGTGTGAGGGCGAAACACAAGGCGCTAGCCCAATATCTCAGGAATTTGTCGGACAAAGAGAAGGTCCGAAGAAGGCGTTATGAGAACCAGCATGCCAAAGAATAGATGAATAAACAAAACCCTGAAGAAGTTCTGGTTGGCATAAGTAGTCATTTGCGGTTTTTTTTTTAAATACCAATGAATATTTTAATTATCATAGCTTTTGCAGAAATGTTACATTTATTAAATTTAATCATAAAAATGCATACAA
>NC_057814.1:112111306-112125864 GCF_018294505.1 Triticum aestivum
TTAACAATTATTTTCATATATATATACTGTGGAGTGCTTAAAATTATTCAAGATCAATTGGTGTACTGAAAGACTCATCCACATGCAATATGAACAACAGTGTATTTTTAGGGTTTCTTCAAAAGAACACCTGTGGTCATGCTGATCTTTTCTGTTTGGCCAGAATTGGTAAAGCTGCCAAATCTGCATCTGATCCGGCCCAACACTTTGTTCCTTTTGTGGGCCTGCACAAGTGGGAGGCAGAGAGAAAAGTGGGCGATGGCCCCAACCCCACCCCCATTCCCAATCCCACCCACTTCGTTCTTTGCAGAGACAGAGAGGCGACGCGGAGGGCGACGGCTAGGGCTTGCCAAGCCGTCACCTTGGCCGCCCCCGTCGTCGTCAAATCCGCCGGATCCGCGAGGCCACCCACTCCCCCTGCTCCGGCCACGATTCTCCACTGCTTCGTCGACAGCAAGGTCCGACAACCGCAACTTTTCATCCCCAATCCTGGTCGCGCCGCCCGAAGCTCTGGTGGTGCCAACTTCAAACAAGTCCACTCCAGCCCCATCTGGTACCACTTCGCAGGTAAGATTGATCTTCCCTGCCCTTTGAATGTCGATCTGACAGCACCGCCCAAGTTAAAATCTGACACTTGCTTGTGTGCATGTTTCGGGTATTCGCAGATTTACTGTCAACTAGTAGGTCATATTGCAACAAGTAATTTTACAGCAAGATAATCTGACAATGTACTGCATAATCATGGTTTTACTTGTTCGTATGGGTAGTAATGGGTAAACACTTTCGTGCAAGTAAGAGAAAAAGGTGGGTGTTGGCCAGCATACCTTGCTCGTCGACATAGCCTTCACTATGCTATCATCTTGCTTGACAGATGCTATCAAGTAGTTTTTCCCCCTGGAAAATGACCCCCCACTGCTAGATATAGAAAAAGTATATTCACAGGAGCATACACACGTTTTGATTTGTTGGGATAGTTTGAAGACTGTGTATATGTATTTGCTGATGCTTAGTTATTAAAAACTAAAAAGGCGAGCACAGAAGCAGTCCATGAGGAAATTTGTAATGATGGAATGAGGATCAGTTACCGTTTCATGTATTACTCAATGGTAGTATGATGATTAGTGCATATTTTGAAGGATTTGTTAAGTATAGACTGCTCTTGATTGGTGCATGTTTTTGATGATATGTGCACACATGTAATATTTTTGGTTGGTGCATATTTTTGCTGATTGTTGTTACTGCTTACTTGAATTATGTCAGCCTATCTCCAAGATATGGTATGGGCTTGTTGGGGTCAATGAAAATTTGCTGTGAGCTAGTAGTTCACATTGCAACAAATTCCTCACTGTTGGATTTTCTGCCATTGTACTTCATAATCATGATTTTACTTGTTGGTATGGGTAGTAATGAGTAAATAAATAGCAAGTATACAAAAGGGTGACTATTGGTCAGCATACCTTGCTCGTTCTCATAGCCTTCACTATGCTGTCATCTTGCTTGAGAGATTCTATCATGTCCTTATTCTCACTGGAAATTGGAAAATTAACCTCCACAGCTACATCTAAAAATGTTATGTACAGCAGCAAATGCATTATTTGTTTTCTTAGGACAATTTAAATACTTTATATTTATTACCTGATGGTACCACACAACAGCCCATCAGGAAATTTGCAGTGATCAAAGGCAGATCAGTTATAGTTTCACGTATTGCTCGATGAGAGCAGTCAATCATGGTTCATTTTTACATGGCTACTAATTGGTTGGTTACCAAGTTTTCTTGTCCAGCTCACAAAATTGTAACCTTGAAATATCCTAATTGGTTATGTCTGCCCAATGATTATGAGTCTAACCACTAGTCTTGACTAGTCGTGCAAATAGTTGTCGACTAGCTTTTTCGTGTAGATGTTTATACATGAACTACGTACTTAGCGAGAAGTATGCGAAAAGATTATTCACATTGTATATGGTGCTAACAAGTACTAATGGAAGACTGATTTCATATATCAATAACTAACATTTGTTCATTGCAATGCATGCAACAGGTTTGAATGGCAAGGGAAACCATCCTCATCAGCAGTGAAGAGAGTGATCACCGGACCACCTCAGATGATGCTTCAGATGGCATTTCACGTGGGAGTGATGGCCATAGCGCTGATGATGACACCTCTAGCGACTATGGCACTGATGATAGTTCTGATGGAGATGGAGATGTGGACCACGATGCTATATTGGCACTACGGGGTAAAGTTCTATATGGGTGGTCAGATATTGAATGAACCGTGAAATATCGAAAGTTGATGTTTGAGTGACACTTGATTACCACACATTACTCTGTTTGGGTTCTAGATGACCTTCCAAATCAACATTGACTGAACTAGAGCTTACATAGAGGAGTGTTTAGTTGTTAGTTTAAATAAATCAAATATTCAATTTGCCCATGTTTCTACGAGATATTGCTGGGTGGATGTGATTGGGTTATCTATGTCCTTCATTTCTTGATCATTGGAGTAGGCATTGATCATTAACCCAGTGCTGATGTTCTAGATCTTACGTATGAAATTATTTACTGCTCTGTCATCTTAATTTTTTTTATACAGGTCCGGGATACATTGTGAGAAAAGGAACTTTCGAGGATCACATCTTCTACGGCAACCATGTATCGCTAAACGAGGATTTGTGGGACTGTCTCAAATCCATAGTAAAGCAGTGCCAACCTCCCATACCACACTATGTCAGCACCGTCACTCGCTCGGCAGTCATCAGAGGGAAGAGCAAGATGGTAAACACTTGGACTTTTCTTTTTGCAAATCATACTTCACTAGTGAAAATGCCATCATGTAGAGACAGAGAGGAGGACGGGCGTGGTTGTGCAAATCATACTTACTTTTTTGTGTGCAAATCATACTTAATTTTTTATGTAACATTATTTATTTCCCTGTGCAATCAGTGCTTCTCAAAGGATTACAGTCAGGCCTACCTCAAAGATTATCTGTGAAAGCCCATGGTTGTGCGTGTCACCAACGAACATTTTGAAGGTAATAAAAAGGTCTTGTTCAAGATGGGCAAGAAGGACGGGCGTGCGATCATGACGAAGAACTGGAGAGAAGTCGTTGAGGGAGCCAGAATGAAAGAAGATCAAATGGCTATCTTAAGGTTCATGGAAAGGAGTGGAGGTGGGCTTAGGGTGAACATGGTTAGTGGCATGAGGATTCGTTGACCCATGGCAGTAGTTTGACGCTAGTTTTATAATCTGTATGTAGTAGCCAGTAACTGCAAGTTGGTAGTATCAGCTTTTGGGTCCAGTAAGTGCAACTTAGTAGTAATTGGTACTTGGTAGTAACTGGTACTTTGGTGGTATAACTTTTGGGTCCGACTGGGTATGAAGATCGTCCAGTAAGTGGAACTTGGCAGTAACTTGGTGGTACCCTATGTGGCGTAATGTACTTGCTATGCAAGTCTATATATATAACGCACCCTAGTACCCTCCTTGATATAATTACCTTTATGGACTGCAATTTATATTTCCTTTTTTTGCCACAGTGATGCTAGTATTTTTAGAATCAAATCTAACCAGGTTTCAAATGGATTGGACACTACTTTCATTTTTGAACGAGGTTTTTGTGTTGGCTAGTACGAGTTATTTTGAAAATGCGGTTTGTATGTGTGTCGCACAAAAAAATGCAATGCAAAACAAAAACTTACGGGTCAAAATGCAATGCAAAAAATGATGTTTCTGTTACTTTTGAAATGGCATGGCATGCTATTTTCAAAAACAGAGCAAACCAGCATGTTTTTTTATTTGAAAAACAATATACTAAAAAACATGCTATATTTTAAAAAGCGTAATTAAAAAAATGCTGTTTTCAAAATCAGCACGCTGCTTTCAAAACAGCATTTTCAAAAAGCCTGTAATTTTTTATATCAGCATGCTATTTTAAAAACAGCGTTACATTTTTAGAATGAGGCTGTTATTTTGAAATCAGCATGCTATTTTTAAAAACAGCGTTATATTTTTAAAAACAGAGCTATATTTTTAGAATGAGGATTTTATTTTGAAATCAGCATGCTATTTTTAAAAATATCATATTCAAAAGAACATGCTATTTTTGAAATCAGCATGCTTAAAAGTAGCATATTGAAAAGAGCATGCTATTTTTAAAATTAGCATGATATTTTTGAAAACAGCATGCTATTTTAAAAGTAGCATATTGAAAAGAGCATTATATTTTTAGAAGTAGCATGCTATTTTTAAAATTAGCACGATATTTTTGAAATCAGCATGTTATTTTGAAAGTAGTATATTGAAAAGAGCAATATAATTTTAAAAGTAGCATGCTATTTTTGAAATCATATTTTTAAAATCAGCATGCTATTTTTAAAATCAGCATGCTATTTTTGAAATCAACATGTTATTTTGAAAGTAGCATATTGAAAAGAGCATTATAATTTTAAAAGTAGCATGCTATTTTTGAAATCATATTTTTAAAATCAGCATGCTATTTTTAAAATTAGCATGCTATTTTTAAAATAGCATGGTATTTTAAAAACAGTATATTCAAAGCAGCATGCTATTTTTAAATCCGCATATTCATTCTATTTTATTTTCAATTGAACATGCTTTTTTCAAATGAGCATGCTTTTTTTAAAATGTCAGTATGCTTATTTTCTATTTGAAAATAAATGATTTTCAAGGTTATTTGAAAACGAGGTTTCTATTAACGTTATATTTTCTTATATATATATAAATTTTCGGCTTCTATTTTATATTTCAAGTATGAAATTTGACTACACTTGAACAAATTTCAGCAATATATTATGTAAAAAATGAAAAAAAATACAGAAAACCAACTTCACTAAAAATGCATTGTTTCATCGATGTTGATAAATCATAACTAGCCTACCATGTCGACTCGTCCATAATAAAATGAGGGTGTACCAAGCAAACGAGGAATTCAGAAAAATAGTGGCAGTCCATCAAATAGGTCTAATACATCAGAAACAAGGTGAATCACGGCATGGAAAATTGTCTACTTTAGTTTGTTCTCAATTTTTCGACCCCGGAAATTCTTTTGTTTTCTCTGCTTGACCCTGTGCATCTAAACATCCTGTCTCTACTTCACTATAGCTTTCCTGCATGAAAAAACGTTTGTTAATACGATAGCAAAGAAGATTTGAGCATGTACAGTACACTATAACAGAAAAGACACTAACTTCACTGATTTTCTCGTCATAGCTACAGAAGCTAACTTAACAGCTCTTATTCGCTCAGCCTATGGTACATTCCTAGCAGGCCTTTTTGTCTTCATCACCCCTTTGGCTTGTTCTTTACTGCCCTTCCTAGAGTCTTTCCTGGAAAAGTTAACAAACGTCAACACAGTACTAGCAAATACCCGACTTCTAGAGCGGACATGTAAGTACAGACACTAACTTCACTGGTTTTCCTCGCGCACCCTTGTCATCGTTCTTTTTCTTCCTCCCAGCATTGACATTTGGAGCGCCCTTGCGTTTCCTGCAAAAAATGAAATAGATGAATCTGCAGCCAGCATTCGAAAACTTGTTTAAGTACGCACAATTGTGCTGATGCCCACTTGTTTGGTTTTGCGTAATCCTCTTCTGCAACCTCCAATGGTCTCTTCCTAGCCCTCCTCAGCCCACCATCTTCTGCATCTGAATCTTCCTCTTCTTCCGCATCTGAATCTCCCTCTTCTTCTGCATCTGAATCTCCCTCTTCTTCTGCATCTCAATCTTCCGCTTCTTCTGTACCTGAATCTTCCTCTTCTTCTGTATCTGCCTCTGTCTCTTCTTCTGTATCTGCCTCTGTCTCTTCTTCTGTATCTGACTCTGTCTCTTCTTTTTCCTTCTTCCTCCTTGTGCTATTTGATTTCCCCGATTTTCCTGCGTAAATTGAAGAAAAACATGTGAACACTCTCCGGGAGAACATATTAACACTGTAAGCATGTATGGAAATGAACAATGAGATTAACATGTGCACTAACTTCGTTGATTTTTTTGAATCTTCCTCTTCTTCTGTATCTGAATCTGTGTCTTCTTCTGTCTCTGAGTCTTTCTCTTTTCGCTTCTTCCTCCTTGTGACCTTGGATTTCCCCGATTTGTTCCTGAGTAAATTGAAGAAAAAGAGAGAACATATTAACATTGTAAGCATGTATGGAAATGAACAATGAGATAAACATGTGCACTAACTTCGTTGCTTTTTTTCCCTCTCATCCGCTCGCGCCTAGATTTAATCCTCTTGTTCGATTCTTCGATAGTTGGTCTCCCTTTTGGAACTATTTTGATTGGATTTTCCACGTCATCAGTGCAGCATTCGCGAGCAGCAGAGAAGTATGCCGGCAAAGGAACAAATGATTTATGGCCTTCATCCAAATCAGTTTTTTCTCCATCAACCAATATACTCCGGAGGAGCTCCATCACCTGTTCTGACTGTGAATCGCTAGTTGCGGCTGTGAATAAAGCGTCGCTAGCCATGTTGCGTAGTTGATGATACTTATTCATGTGATCAGACCATACATGAGTATTTGCAGTCCTCGAAGAAGGGAACGCTGGCTTGGCATGCATTGTCCATCTTTTCTTGACAAATTTTTTTGGAAATGTGCGTACACCAAGATGATCCAGAACGCAGAATATATGTGCGGATGGGTAATCATGACTTTCCAACTTTTTACATGTACAAGCTGCATCATCCAGTCTTGCTCCTGTAAACAAACAAGTCACGTGATATATAAAATCCACAGGCTTAGCATCCACGCCTTGTGCATCCAACTTTTTTGCATCCAACTCCTCACTGTCCTTACCTTCCAAGTCATTGGGATCCTTAGCATCCAGGTTTTTGGCATGCAAGTCCACACCATCCTTGCCTTCCAAGTCATTGGGATCCTCAGCATCCAAGTTTTTTGCATGCAAGTCCTCAGCATCCTTACCTTCCAAGTCATTGGGATCCTCAGCATCCAAGTTTTTTGCATGCAAGTCCTCAGCATCCTTACCTTCCAAGTCATTGGGATCCTCAGCATCCAAGTTTTTTGCATGCAAGTCCTCAGCATCCTTACCTTCCAAGTCATTGGGATCCTCAGCATCCAATTTTTTTGCATGCAAGTCCTCAGCATCCTTACCTTCCTTACCTTGCAATTCTGTAGCATCCCTGCCATATGGGACTTTATCATATGGGGCTTTGCGCAAAACTCCAAACACGACCAAACCATCACATGCTACCCGGTCCGTGACCTGCCAATTTGTCCCTTCGACAATCTGACGCTTTACCTTTGGAAACATCACAGTTGTATAAATATAAGAGGCAGCAATCTCCATAGGGTGTGCATTCAGCTTAGTGAAGGGTATCGTATGTGTTGCTACTGCGTCTAATGCTGCTTCATTCTTACGCATTATGGATCCACAGTGCTCAACATGCTGCAACAAATCAACAAGCTGCATCTTCCTGTTCAGGTGCACATGAAGCCTTGAGTTGAGAGACTCACTCCTCTGATTACTCATCATGCCTAGGAAATATCTACCCTTTGTGTACGCAGCAGCCCATTTGTGTCGCAGCTCGTACATCCTGTTAACCCATGACGACCTCTTCCCCGTTGGTTTTATTTTGAACCGAACCTTATAAGCCTCCCATCTTTTCTCAAACTCATCAACATCCCAACGACGGTAAATGAATTCCCTAAATTCCTCAAGCTTTTTCTTGCGGAGGTGCATCACCATATTCTCCTCGATATGCCACCTGCACAAACGATGATTAGCTATTGCTTTAGCCATTGAACCGTCCCCATCGGTGATTGCTGAAATGGGTGCCCTCTGGGACATTGCCTCCAAAAATACATGAAGAAACCACTGGTATGATGCAACTGTCTCGTCTGACACTAGACCGACCCCAAACAAAACTGTGCTGCGGTGATGGTTCGGACCAACAAATGGAACAAACGGAAGCCTGTACTTGTTAGATCGGTATGTACTGTCGAACACTACGACGCCACCAAAGGCAACATAGTCAATCCGGGATTGTGAATCAGCCCAGAATATGTTCCTCAAATGGCCTTCTTTGTCTTTTGTGTATTTGAAAAAGAATTCCAGGTCTGCTTTTTTCTGTGCAATCATATAGGTGAGCAAATATCTAGCGTCACTGCCTTCTATCTTGCGCTTCTTCTGGATTGAAACATGGTTGTATAGGTCTCGATCTATAAATCCAAGCTTGTCGGGACCTCCGGCACTCTTCTCCATTACATTCATAATCTGATGGGTTCGAAGTCCACCAACAGCATACTCGATGACATCGGCCTTTTGTGCGTCAGTCATTCTACGATGAGCCGATAAGTAGGGAGTCAGGTCAGCAGGGACAGACAGATGGTTATGCTTGTCCACAAAATTCTTGACGAACCAGAGGCCACTACTATCTTGTAGCACAACCTGAAAAAGAGCGGGACACCCACACCGAGAAAGACCCCTCGGTGTTCTTTTTCTATCAGCTGTGTTAAAGTGCTTAAGGGCCTGCCATCCTTGTTTGTAGCACTTGTATGTCCTTCTGTATGCATTTTGTTTCGGACCCGGACCCCTGTACTTCAGATCATCCTTTCTAACACCAAACCCTTTTTTCTTGCATAGCCTACGTAGAACATGTAGGCTTCTTCCTCAGTCCTGAAAGTCTTCTTCACAATCTCTATGTATTCCATACACTCATTCAGATCTGAACCAGCCATGCCTTTAATATCAATTCCTTTACCTTGCATGTGTACATCATCCAGGTCTATGCCATCCTTGCCTGCATCCTCATTATCGTTATCATCCGTGCGCATACCATCCATTCCTTTGCCTTCGTTTCGTCTATCGCCCATGTCCTTGTCATCCTTGCCTGTATTCCCCAAGTTTTTGCCATCGTTGCCTTTATCATCCATGTCGTTATGCTGCCAACGAAAACAGATAGTCAATGTTACGGATGGATAGCATACATAATAATTATGCAATACTCTGCTTAAATAATTGATTTAATTTTTCATATCGGATTCATGTACCAAACTCAGTCCTTCAAAAGCTGTAAGTAAGTATAAAATATTCCCTGACTAAATCCAGAAATATTTAATTGATTGTACTTGTTGTAACTGATGATCTCCTAACTAAATCAAAAGTGCATGAATCTTTCAAGTCCCCTGATAGATCCACCCTGATAGATCAATTATCTGCAAACTCAATTCAAAATTGTGTCCTAACTGAATCCAAAATTATCACCTAACTAAATCCAAATTATCTCCTCACTAAGTCGAAAATATCCCCAAACTCCATACAAAAATAATTATCTCCTAACTAAATCCAAAATATCTGGAAACTCAAATTCAAAAGCATCTCCTAACTAAATCCAAAATAACTTTCTTTGAATCCAAATCTGCTGACAAATTCTCATGGTACACAACCCTAACTAAGTGCTTTAATATGTCCTAGCTAAATCCGACTTACACTTCCTTTGAATTAAAATCTTGTCACAACTTTCTGAAACCATAAACCCTAACTAACTACATCAGCATGTCCTACCTAAGTCCAACTTACAATCCCTTTCAATCGAAATCTCGTCACAACTTTCTGAAACCATAAACCCTAAACCTCACATGACATATCCTAAAACCTAGTCAACTCCGACCCCTATTGGTACTATAACCATAAGGGACCAGCAAATATTTGAGATGGCTAGGCACTTACAGCGAAGATCCGGCGTGAAAAAGTTTATGCATGTCGATGAGGATGATGTGGCCTCTCGGGTCGGGGAAGGTGGCGTCCGCTCGGGGAAGGAGGGGAGGCTCGTCGGAAGATCTGGCGCCGCGACCCGAGTGGGGTGACTTGCGATGGAGGGAGGAGGGGGAGTAGGAGCAGGAGGAAGGAGTGACCCGGCGAGTGCGATCGGCGGAGATCGAGGGAGCCGGGGCAATCGGCGGCGATTGAGGGCGCCGGAGGCGATCGGCGGCGATCGAGGGCGCCGAGGTTAGGGCTCGAGAGGAGGAGAGAGGACGAACCACTCGAACCAAATTTCAAAAGAGTACGCACGATGATTGGACCTCTATAATGAAGTGTTTTATTAATGCAATTAATTTAATCGAAAAATTTCTGACGAGAATACCCCTGGACTTAATTGGGCCGATTAAAGGTATAAAAAATTTAGGTCGAAAATACCCTTGGGCTCAAAAAGGCCCAGTTATTCTAATCCGTTAGATCGCCCATATGATACACGTGATTTGGTGTATTATGATACACCGTAAAATTTCCCAAAACTTGTTGTAGTAGACAATTGGGAAGTCATCGTACTAAGGACTCATAGGACCAGCGCAGCAGAACAGCAACCGCAGCCGATGAAGAGTAACGTAGATTGGAAGGATCCAACATAAAGAAACACAAATGTAGACGAACTACGACCAGATCCGAGCAAATCCATCAAGGACAGATCCATCGGAGACACACTCCACACGCCAATCGACGATGCTAGACATACCACCGGAACGGGGCTAGGCGGGAAGAAACTTATTTCATTTTCAAGGAGCCGCCGCCGTCTCGTCTTCCTGAGCAGGACACAAACTCTAACAAAAGTTGAAAAAATATCTAAAAACAGAGCACTCCCGCCAACAAGGGCCGGGATCCACTGTGCCGTCAGGGCCCTAAGGCCAACGGAGACGAGGCGGACCGGTGGCGGCGCCAGCGGGGGGCAGAGGAACCCTAAGCTTTTCTTGGGGAGGAGGCAGAGGAACAATTTGCTCCAATAAAATATACTTTTTTTAGAATAGATAGTAGTACTACCTCTGTCTGGGTTTATTAGGCACACTCTCATTTTGGGATAAAATTTAACCAACAAATTTAACTATTAAAATGTAAATTATATGTCACAAAAATTATACCTTCAAATACAAATCCAACAGTGTACTTTTTGTAGCATAAATTTTATATTTTATTACTCATATGAATGGTCAAAGTTTGGTCAAAATATTATGGGGCCTAATAAATTCGGACAAAGGTAGTAGATACTTAAGATGTTGCCCGCGCATTTGCACAGGCAAGTGTACTAGGTTTATGAAAATTTCAAAATAAAAATAATGTGGCTGATTATGAAGCATGTAAAGTAATTCTCATACTGCCAAGTGTCAACAAAATCTCATGCTATCCATCCTTACTTCAGTTCGTGACTCCTGGACCGGAACTACTCGACCAACATAATCCATTCCAGCAGCTGGCTATCGACATATAGCATCTATTGTGTTTCCTGGTGCTTCCCATTCCAAACAACATCTCCCGTCTCCAACTCCCCATAGTTAGGATTTCTCTGTATGTTTATCTGAGTCTATTATATGGGTGCAATGGTCCAAACAATGCTAAGACAAGTGGGATGCAATAGTGCAAACAATGCTAAGACAACTGGGATGTGTGGGAAGCGGAATGGAGACGTGTGGAGTGAATATATTGAACTATGGCAAAATAAATGTGATTGAGCAAGGAGAGACTGGTGGGTGCATTAGCTGCCCAACGACCATGCACGGTGACAAAGCTACAAGGTTATGTTGGGCGGGCAGAGCAAAGGGAGGCCAAAACTTGGACCCTTATTGCCCCATTTTACCCTTATACGTCAACGTTTGGGATTATGCTAAGGGATTGTACAGATATCATTTGTGAAAATACATATATTTCACTCAATTTTCATCGTGCACAGGGTTGTTTTCATCGTGCACAGGGTTGCAATATATACAAGTGGAAGTTCCGTCCACAAAGTTGGTGGAGTGGTCTTGGATAAGTAATTAAGTTATCCCGTTTTCACATGTGAAAGTCATAACTAGATCCACTTATGTAATTTGAGGACAAAGGGTAAACTTCGGCAATACTAGGATAAGATGTACAATGGACATGGACATGTTGACGACAATTGTGGATCTTCAGAATTTTAAGTTAGCTAATTTGTGTAGTAATTTCAGAAGTGGAAAGTAGACTTTTGAAAAATAAATACAAAATATATCTTTTTTTAAATGGTACAGACACAAGCACTCATATATACGTGCATACCCTCGCCCCTATGAACGCAGACACACACACCTTACCACTATGAGCACCTCCGAGAGCTGAGCCGGCATATCATCTTGAGATTTTACGAAGTCACCGTAGGCAACTCGTAGTCGACGGGAACGTCTCCTCTCACTAAACATGCATTGCCAAAAATCCCAACATAAATCCGGGATAAATGCGAGCACTGGACTTGAACCCTGGTGGGTTGTGGATACCACTGTTCACCTAACCATCCAACCTCAAGTTGGTTCGCAAATACAAAATATATCTAAGAGTACAAACAACGTCAAATATTAACTACAATAGAGCTAATCCTTGCATTTGAGAGGGCCATCATCTTTCTAGACAAATAAGACATCACGTTCTTCCACATAAACTAAAATAATATACATCATTGATTAGTGATAACTAGCAAATATGCCCGTGCGTTGCAACGGAAAAAAATATATCATAATTTATTGTCCTTGGATATTATAGCGGCTCAACAATCGTCTAGTATATTAGTATTGAAAGATACAACGTTTGGTTTGACAATTACATAGGTTAGAATAGCAAACATGCCCGTGTGTTGCAATGTGTACTACATGTCCTTAGCCTAGTAAGCATAGCTTAAAACCCCCTCCTCAAACATGTCCATCTCCTCTATTTCAACACAACATCCCATCCAGATTGTCGTCTATATACATGTGTTAATTTTTTTTACTACAATCGATCATGTATTAATGCATGGTTTTAGTTAAATACGATTGCCAAAACTTTTATATCCGTGCTTAGAAAAGTAGCATGCAATTTCATCTCATAAATATTTGTAACTTGAGATATATTGGGGTTTGGGCATGTGCAACCTGAGTATGAATAGATCAACTGGTACTATCTCCACAATCTTGATCCGGACACAAATATAGATAACTTTCATGATGATCCGCTTACCATAGAAAATGTGTAATGCTAGTTAATATCATAATGTAGAAAACAGTAGGATTCTATGTACGATCTTGTATTCAGTTATATCAGAGTCAAATTAGGTGCACTACCTACAACCAACCATACCTCTCGATACTAAAGATCTGTTCCACCTTGCATAGCAAATTAATAGGAAGCTTTTGGTTCATCCACGCATTCATTCAAACTGGTGACATGCAACGTCAAGGAGACTGAGGACACACACGCTGGCATATTTAATGGCCATATCTCACATCACAGCCACGAGGGAGTTTGAGATTCGGTCCTTTGGGGACGGCCTCACGCTCGCGCACACTTTGCAGGAGACTGGCGCGGCTCAGAGAGGCACAAAGCCGCGAGGCCTCGAAGAGGAGCGGTGATATGACCGCACCAGCATGGATGCACTTCGGGAAAATCATGCCACCCTCATGAGGCACTACCAGACAGTGCCCACCATATGTGACCACATCACCACACCCGATGCCAGGCGTGTGAGGAGATCGGTCGCCGATGCTCGCGGGACAGTGCATGTTTCCTACAAATCAACCTTGGCGCTTCAAGCTATTCGCTGGCAAGTCCCCCACGAACTTGCCGAGATGCAGCGCCTGCTCCTACTCTTTCCCACAAGGCTGCAGAAACTTTCGTCCCGGCCTCTGACCCGTCGACCACAAGCCGGTTCGGCGACTTGTTCTGCCGGAGAGTCGCAAAAAATCGAAGGGAATGTATTTGATTTATAGCGTATAGTCCTCCTCTGTAGGAAGGAATTCTTTCCGAGTTGTATAGGCATACGATTGTTGTTCGCTCGCTTGCGTGGAAAGAGATTTTTTCTTGAGTTTTCATAGCATACAACGTACCGGACACGATGTACGATCGAAATGTTTTTCGTAAGGAAGGAGAGCCTATGATAGATGTTGTGTTGCTTTAAGACTCCGCATCGAGTTGTAAAACACATAAATACCGGGAGGTTTCTAAAACACATTATCTTGGTTATGTCAGCTGGTTAGTGCGTGTGGGCTTATCCTGCTCGGGCAGGGTTCTAGTCCTTTATGACACAAATATTTTTTGAGGCCTAAAACAACGAAACACAATTTTTCTAATGCAAAGTACGGACCCAAAAAAGGAATGACGTGCGAGAAGGACCAGATGACAAAAAAATGCGGAGAAACAATAATCCCTTTAATATTTGGTAGGGATAGGGATAGGGATAGAGATTTCGGCTGAAATTTAAATATATTACTTTACGTTCCTAAACCTATATCGCGTGCCTAAAGCTATTGCATAATGAAGCAACACGTACAATATGCACTAATGAAAAGTTGGGAAGAATAGAGGAGTTCTGATCGGCATGTAACTCGGATGATGATGGGATTCTGACATGCAAATAAAAAGGTTCGCCACAACTGCAACGCTATCCGGCATGTAACAAACACATTCGGATGAATGATGGCGGAATTCTGACATGCAAAGAAAGGCCCGCTACAACTGACATGCCATCGTAAGTAAAAAAAAACAATTATGTTTGTATCCCGTTTCAACTGAAGCCTCAATCAGACTGAACGTAATTCCTATTATCT
>NC_057814.1:112126184-112133194 GCF_018294505.1 Triticum aestivum
TAAAGCCCAGTAATTAAATCAAAAGTTTGTTACACAAAACCTATCTCTTTTTTTTGTTGCGAAAAACGTAAAACATATTGTTGTCACGCTCGACTAACCCAAAAAAGAAGTAATATCACTCTATTTTTAGGAGGATATCATGCTATTAATAGGTGCATGATACATACTAACAAAAAAACCAGAGGATAAACTCACATGTGCAAGGAAAAAATCTTACAAGATCCCAAAAAAAGAGGAAAAAAATCTTACAAGATCCCACAAAGAAAGACCTATTCATATGGACTAAATTATATCATCCGCCGATTATATCATGGACCCTAATTATAATGGTTTTGATTTAAAGTAAACCTATCAAAATATTTTTGTCCAACAAAAAAAACTAAGAGTCCCGAAAAAAATAAAAGGCACTGGTGAAATCATGGAGGACATCAGCAAAAAGAACATCTCTTATGCTTTTTCTTCCATCGTGTCTCCACTTAGAGCAAGTGTGTTCAACTAACAAATAAATAGAGAAGAAGCGTGTTCATTTGTTCAACCGGCTCCATAATTTGCACATGACCACAAACTTAAAAGTTATATACAATTTCATAATAAATCTATTGGCTGCAAGGCCATGTCGCAATTGGCACACATATTGCATGCATGCAATGACAACTCACTTAATATACATTTGCAAAAGAAATCCTAATATATCATCATATACAATTATTAATTTATGTATGAATTAAGTGGCTAAGGATATAATAAAACTATTTTAATAAGTCACAGTGCACTTGGATATATCGACATGAATTCACAAGCTACGATGATCAGGCTAAGTGGATGTTTTACCCATCTTAACCGGCTCAACAAGACATATTTATGCTTTTTGTATTACCATTAACTTTCTAGCGATGATGATGCCGACTCAGAAAATTCTTATTAGGTGGATAAAAACTAAACCATTTTCTATCTAACAAATGAAAGAAGGTGGCAACATTGTCATATTACAGACACTACATACTAAAAGGTTTTATGAGCTACTATTGTTTTAGATATATGGCGAAGCAACATAGGTTCCTAGTGTGTGCATAATAAACTACAACCATTTTCTATATAAATATAATAAAAATAATAAAACTGAGGTTGCAATCGCTAGTAGAAAAAGGGTCAAATGTCAAGCACATTAGTGCCGGTTTGATTTTGAGCCGGCACTAATGTGTGCATTAGTGCCAGTTCCAACGGCTAGCCGGCCGCTCTCATTAGTACCGGTTCGTGGCGAACCTTTAGCACCGGTTCGTGCCACGAACCGGTACTAAAGTGAGTGGTGGCAGGATGTTGTCAGTCCGGGGCCCCTCCAGCACCTTTAGTACCGGTTCGTGGCACGAGCCGGTGCTAAAGGTCGTCCTACATAAACCCTTCGTCCACCCGAGCTCGCTCTGTTCTTCCCCTTTCCCCTCTCCTCTCTGTTCTTCCCCTCTTCCTCTCGAGCTCATCACAATTTTGCCCAAAATTTGTCAAGATTTGAAGGCCCCCATCCATTCAAATGATCACAAAGGTTAGCAACTTTGTCCTTTCATCTCTCATTGGTAGATTAGCTCTTGCAATGCTTTGTATAGTGATTAATTTATGAGTTTAGTGATTTGGGAGGAATTATATGTGCTAGTATTTGATTTATATGCAATATGAGGTCAAAAATAACACTTAGTTTGCATATGTAGGTGTGGTTTACTTAGTGCCTTCTAAATCTCGGTCGTAACCACCGTCGATCGCCCGCACTGTCCCGTCGCCGGCACCACCCTATGGTGAGCCTCTTGTTCATGAATGTTTTACATTACCAAATTGATGTTTGTGTGATTTGGATATATAGTTACTCGTATAATTATCTTACCTGTACGTTGTTTGTTATACATAGTGCCATGGTTTTGATATCCGTCCCCGTCGGCCCTCGTCCTTGTTATGATTTGGATGTGGTATATTCTCTTTTAAAACTAGTTGTTGCATTTCGTGTTTATGACAAATTATGCCCATCAAGTTGACATAGATATTTTTATCTAGGAGGTATGTGAACCGGAAATTCCAACCGGCCCTATTGTCGAGAGGTTAAATTTAGTTGAAAGAGAAAACGAGTATTTGAAAGAGAAATTGAAAAGAATTGAAGGGGAGAAGATGGAATTGGAGTTGCATGTTGCCGATGTCGTCGATGATCACAAGATCAAGATGGAGAACATGCGCTTGAAGATTAGAAAGATTAGAAAATATGCCATTGATAATGAGGCTTGGTATCATTATGTTGTTGGATCAATTGTTACCTTAGTTGCGATCTTGACCGCATTTGTTGTTGCATTTAAATGCTTTAGCTAGAGAGTTATTTGTTTGTTGCATTTAAGTGTTGTATGAACTATATATATGTATGAACTTTATGTATGAACTTGTATTAATTTGGTCTTTTCGGTGTTGTGTAATGAAGATGAGCCGATAATGGATGTATGATGACCGATGCTCTCCCGAGTTCATTATTGGCGTGCATACTTTTCTGCTTGCAGCTGAGGCAAACAAGCGGGCGGATGGTTTTATGCCTTGTCCATGTGCTGTCTGTAAGAATGATCACAATTACTCTACGTCAAGAACCATTCACGTCCACCTGTTTAAGTCCGGTTTCATGCCCCACTATAGTGTTTGGACCAAGCACGGAGAAAGAGGGGTTATGATGGAAGACAATGAAGAAGAAGAGGACGACGACAGATATCCTGGCCATGGGTTCCCTGAATACGATGATACAACAATGGGGGAAGAAGCTGAGTCGGCAATGCGGGAAGAAGCTGAAGAAGAGGCATCAGATGAGCCCGCTGATGGTCTAGGTTGGGCCATTGCCGATGCAAAGAGAAACTGCGCAAGTGATTTGGAGAAGAAGAAGTTGCAGCGCATGTTAGAGGATCACAAGAAATTGTTGTACCCGAATTGCGAAGCTGACAAGAAAAAGTTGGGCACCACACTGGAATTGCTGCAATGGAAGGCAGAGAATGGTGTATCTGACAAGGGATTTGGAAAGTTGCTGGTAATGATAAAGAATATGCTTCCAAAGGACAACGAATTGCCCGAGAGTATGTATGAAGCAAAGAAGGTTGTCTGCCCTCTAGGGTTAGAGGTGCAGAAGATACATGCATGCCCTAATGACTACATCCTCTACCGCGGTGAGTATGAGGATTTGAACGCTTGCCCGGTATGTGGTGCATTGTGCTATAAGATCAGCCGCGATGACCCTGGTGATGTCGAGGGCGAGCACCCCAGGAAGAAGATTCCTGCCGAGGTGATGTGGTATGCTCCTATAATACCACGGTTGAAACGTTTGTTCCAAAACAAAGAGCATGCCAAGGCGATGCGATGGCACAGAGAAGACCGTAAGAAAGACGGAAAGTTGAGAGTACCCACTGACGGGTAGCAGTGGAGAAAAATCGAGAGAAAGTACGGGAAGGAGTTTGCAGATGAAGCAAGGAACGTATGGTTTGGTCTAAGCGCAGATGGCATTAATCCTTTTGGGGAGCAGAGCAGCAACCATAGCACCTGGCCTGTGACTCTATGTTTGTATAACCTTCCTCCTTGGTTGTGCATGAAGCGGAAGTTCATTATGATGCCAGTGCTCATCCAAGGCCCTAAGCAACCCGGTAACGACATTGATGTGTACCTAAGGCCATTAGTAGAAGAACTCTTACAGTTGTGGAATGGAACGGGTGTACGTGCGTGGGATGAGTACATGGGGGAAGAATGTGACCTAAAGGCGTTGTTGTTCGTGACCATCAATGATTGGCCTGCTCTCAGTAACCTTTCAGGACAGACAAACAAGGGATACCGCGCATGCACGCACTGTTTGCATGATATCGACAGTATATATTTGGACAATTGTAGGAAGAATGTGTACCTGGGACATCGTCGATTTCTTCTGAGCAGGCATCCCATAAGAAAGAAAGGCAAGCATTTCAAAGGTGAGGCGGATCACCGGACGAAGCCTCGCCACCGTACTGGTGCTGATGTACATGATATGGTCAATGATTTGAAGGTAGTCTTTGGAAAGGGTCCTGGCGGACAACCTGTTCCGAATGACGCTGACGGACGCGCACCCATGTGGAAGAAGAAATCTATATTTTGGGACCTGCCCTATTGGAAAGACCTAGAGGTCCGCTCCAAAATCGACGTGATGCACGTGACGAAGAATCTTTGTGTGACCCTGCTCAGCTTCTTGGGCGTGTATGGGAAGACAAAAGATACACCTGAGGCACGGGAGGACCAGCAACATATGCACGGAAAAGACGGCATACATCAGGGTCATGCCAGCTACGCTCTTACCAAATAAGAGAAGGAAATCTTCTTTGAATGCCTGCTCAGTATTAAGGTACCGTCTGGCTTCTCGTCGAATATAAAGGGAATAATAAACATGGTAGAGAAAAAGTTCCAGAACCTAAAGTCTCATGACTGCCACGTGATTATGACGCAACTGCTTCCGGTTGCATTGAGGGGGCTTCTACCGGATCACGTTCGATTAGCCATTGTGAAGCTATGTGCATTCCTCAATGCAATCTCTCATAAGGTAATCGATCGAGAAATCATACCAAGGTTAGAGAATGATTTGGTGCAATGTCTTGTCAGTTTCGAGTTGGTGTTCCCACCATCCTTCTTCAACATCATGACGCACGTCCTAGTTCACCTATACGAAGAGATTAACGTTTTGGGTCCTGTATTTCTACACAATATGTTCCCCTTTGAGAGGTTCATGGGAGTCTTAAAGAAATATGTTCATAACCGTGCTAGGCCAGAAGGAAGCATCTCCAAGGGCCATGAAAATGAGGAGGTCATTGAGTTCTGTATTGACTTTATTCCTGACCTTAAGCCGATTGGTGTTCCTAAATCGCGGCATAAGGGCAGACTGGATGGAAAAGGCACACTAGGAGGGAATCAAATAATATGTATGGACGGACACACTGAAGCACACTACACAGTTCTACAGAATTCCGCCTTGGTGGCTCCGTACGTATATGGAGGAACACAAGAATTTTCTACGCTCCAAACACCCGGAGTAGTCTGACGACTAACGGAGACTTTCGCCGGTTGGTTTCAGACACGTTCCATGCATGACGCCTCTATTGAAGATGACTTGTACTTGTTGTCCCAGTTACCACCTTCGAATATAATGACTTTCAAAGGGTACGAGATAAATGGGAATACATTTTACACAATCGCCCAAGGTAAGAAGAGCACCAACCAAAAATGTGGTGTCTGCTTTGATGCAGCAACCAAGAAGGGAAAGGACACATATTATGGTTACATAGAAGACATATGGGAACTTGACTATGGACGTGGTTTGAAGGTCCCTTTGTTTCGGTGCAAATGGGTCAATATGACACGAGGCGGGGTAACGGAAGACCTGCAGTACGGAATGACAACTGTGGATCTCAACAATCTTGCGTACACAGACGAACCATTCGTCCTAGCCAATGATGTGGCGCAGGTTTTCTATGTGAAGGACATGTCTACCAAGCCGAGAAAAAAAAAAGATAAGGAAGCGAATGCATCATACGATGAGCCAAAGCGCCACATAGTTCTTTCTGGGAAGAGAAACATCGTGGGAGTGAATGACAAGACACACATGTCAGAAGATTATGAAAAGTTTGATGAAATTGCTCCATTCAGAGTGAATATTGACCCGAGCATCCAGTTAAATGATGAAGATTTTCCATGCCTACGGCGCAAAGGGGCACACGCGAAGAAAAAGTTTCACACCCAAAGATCTGGGATGTGATCGGCTTCACTATCAACACTTTCTTCCGTGTTTCACACCCAGGAGGGAATTAATCTCTGTAATAGTTAGGGTAGTTATGTGTTTTGGCATTTGAAACGCGAAGAAATTTTATGTGCAAACAAATTTTTTCATGCATTTACTGATTTTTTTCAGCTAAATGACCCTGAAATTGAAAAGCACTTGAAATGATCTCAGAAAAGGTTGAAAGTTGGCATGGTATCATAATTTCACCCACATAGCATGTGCAAAAAAGTAGAGAGGGTTACCGCAAAAACTAGATGCACTTCGTGTACAAAATGGACAATCTCTTTCGAAGTATCAGGGTTTCGGACGAAAACTCATCTGTTACAAAGGCATTTCATTTTTTTAAATAACCTACGCATTTATCAAATTGAATATAATGATAATACACACTAATATTAAACATAAGAAAAAAGAATCACTGAAAAATCTATTTTCAAAGTTAAGTTATTCACAAACTAGTGATTCATACAAATTTCAAATAATTCAAAATTTAAACTATTCAAATTTGAAAACTACCGGCACTAACAAAAAGTTTGTAATTTTTTGTACGTAAAGCAAAAATATTCACAAAGAAAATTCTAAATACAGCAAAAAACAACTCAAAAATAAATAAAGCAAAAAAATAAGAAAATAAAAAAGCCCGCCTACTGGGCCAGAGCGGCCTGCATACGACTAGAAATCGAACGTGTTGTTGGGCCAGGATGCAGGCCCGCAAAGGCCCAGTAGGCCCACAGGGCAGCACAGAACAGGTAGGCCAAGTAGGCCTGCTTTGGAGAGGAGCTCGAGAGAGCTACCGCACTGGGGCTTCTAAACCAGTGCGGACGCCCCTCGGCTAGCGAGGTGGGACTAAACTTGTCGCACCGCACCTGCGCCAGCGCACCCCTTTAGTACCGGGTCGTGTCTCCAACCGGTACTAAAGGGTGGCCCTTTAGTACCGGTTGGAGCCACCAACCGGTACTAAAGGGGTGCGCTTCCCGCCGCTTGGCCTGGCCAAAACAGACCTTTAGTACCGGTTGGTGGCTCCAACCGGTACTAAAGGGTGGTCCTATATAAGAAAACACTTTAAAATTTCGTCAGTTTCTCATCTCTCCCTCTGCTTCTTCTCCTCTGCCCCGTCGCCGCCGCCCCTCATCACCGCCCCCGTCGCCGTCTGTCGCCGTCCCCGTCGTTGTCGCCGCCCCGGCCGCGTTCCCGTCCCCGTCATCCCCGTCGC
>NC_057814.1:112133620-112148401 GCF_018294505.1 Triticum aestivum
CCGTCCCCGTCACCGTCGCCGCTGCCCCGTCCCCATCGATCCCCGTCGTTACCGCCCGTCGCCGCCCCCCGTCGCCTCGCCTCGCGCCGGTGACCTCCTGCCCGGCGCCATGTCCACACACACACACATTGTTTTTTAGTTTTTTAGTTATAGAAATTTTTCTGTTTTTTAGTTATAAGAATATTAGAAATGTTATAGAAATGTTAGTTATATAGAAATGTTAGAAATTTTAGAATTAGTTTTAGCTAGATGAATTAGATTAATGTCAAATTGTTAGACGATGATCGATGTTATAATTTTAGTTATAGAAAAATTTAGAATTTGCATATAGAATTTTAGTTATCACATCCAATCATTTAAAAAATGTTACTTTTTGCGGGCATATAGTATTTGTTCTCGACGATGCCCGGCCCGCATCCTCGCTGTCGACCTGTTTGCGATGACGTCCGGCTGACCCATGTCCGGGACTGGGCTCCGCCGGGCTGGCACTGGGAGGTGCTACCTGGAGGGGCGCGCCGCTTGGTGAGGATCCTGGCCTCGGGTCCCGTCGTCGACCCTGATCTCCTTTGGTGGCGTTTGCGTGGGCCACATTCGGTGCAGAGGGAGCCGGCCCCGCTGGAGGTGGTGCGTCGCCGTGTTAGGGAGGAGGACGAGCACGTCCATTGCTACATGGCTGCTATGGACGTCAGGTTCTCCAATACCTGGCAGGTTCTTTGGGCAGATGACCGGAGATATGATCCTGTGATGGTTCCTTCTCTTTGGGTGTCCACCGCCCGTGCCCCAGGAACCGCGAGTGGCCTAGATTCTTCTGTAGTATTCGATCTTTATTAGCTACCTAGCCAGTGATGCATTCGATATATAATATTTGAGATGATGTATTCGAGATTATATATATTATTAGAGACGATGTACTCGAGATTATATATTATTCGAGACGATGTATTTGAGATTATATATTATTCGAGACGATGCATATTATGTACTATATGATTCAGTTTTTCCTTATTGATTGCATCCATGCATTGTAATTTGAATACTAACTTGTTTTATATTTCTTCTGTATTAGTTAAATAAAAGCTATGGCGGACAATACCGGCAAAGAGGGAGAAGAGGCCCTGTTCGAGATCATACGCAGCCCTAACAGGCCAGATGATCTGAATGAAGCAGATGACGGCTCTCAATATCTGAACAATACCGGGGAGGGTGATGATAAGATATTCGATCTCGACGACCGAGCTGATGAAGTCATGAACTATGATTATGATTATGATGATGCAGACAATGATTATGATGATGAATACAATGTTGATCTTCAAATAACAAAAACTACCGGCGAGGTATATTTATATAAGCAGGCATCTAGTGATCATCACATATTTTTTTATTTGAAGATATATTAACGAATCGATCTTTCTTCTTTCAGCCCTCCAGATCGAGCAAATCTGCTTCTACAGACAGCAGGACAAAGCGAGGCCCGGGTAAAAAGTTGAAGGAGGGTGTAAAGAAGATGGAGGAGGAGAAGAAGAGGAAGCTGGAGGAGGAGCAGAGGAAGCAGGACGCAGAACGCCTTCAAGGCCTAGAAGCAAGGCACGCGGACTTGGCACTCAAATTCCAGCAGCAGCAGCAGCAGATCGACTCACTTAGCCAGGAAAGGGGGTCTCAGCAGCGGCAGCAGCAAGCGGATGATCGTCCAGCATTGGATAGCACCGTCCCATCCATGCCGACAAGCAGCGTTGGTTCCGCCCCGGGCGACGCACTGCTGGATACATGCCCTGTGGATGACATCATAGAGAACACTAACTGTGAGCTACACTTCAGAATGAAGAACATATCCATGAAGGTGGCGGACGCCATTGCTTTTACAATTAACCCCGAAGCAACCTTCCATTGCACCCCGATTCCAGCGGGCTATGCTCGTGTCTTGGTTGATGAGGTGGTGGACCAATATTCGGGGCTACAACTTGACATTCCTGGAGGTGACGACGAGCACACACTGGGAGAGGCCATACATCGTATCATCCTATGGAGAAAGGATTGCATCATCTTTTGAAAGCCACCGACACCGCGTCTGTCGACTCCTCCTCGAAGTCCGCCACCGAGTCAGCAGACTCCCGCTCCTCCAAGTCCACGAATGCGTGAGCCGACTCCTCCTCGAAGTCTGCCACCGTGTCAGCAGACTCCCGCTCCTCCAAGTCCACGAACGCGTGAGCCGACTCCTCCTTGAAGTCCGCCACTATAGGGGAACGCAGCAGAAAACAATAATTTTCCGACCTACGCACCAGCCCAGGACCACTATGGAGACTGCATACATGGTTTGATCTTTTTCGTTACCGACTCGTAGCGCAGCGGGAAGTAGAGTCGATGACAATCGGCGGTGCAGATCCCCGCAGCTAGGATTTACAACCTCCCAACCGCGAGGATGTATACCCTCATCTGCTCCTCAGACAGCCCTCCGGGAGGCGGTCGAACAGCCCCCCGGACGGTGTCGCGGACAACCCTTCGGGAGGACCTTCGAAACTCGAACGGTCACTTGGACAGCCCTTCGGGAGGACCTTCGAAACTCGGACGGTCACACGGACAGCCCTTCGGGAGGCACTCACGAACTAAGACCGAAACTACGATCTCTCTACAGAGTTGCACACATACGGTATCATCTATCCGGCAGGGCTTCGCCGTCAGAACTAGTTCCTGCCGGAACCCAGACAGCCTTACGGCTCTACGAAACTCTTTTCGTGGGAGGGAGAGAAGAAGCCTGATAATGCATGGCATGTGTATGAGAGCAAGGGATGAGTGTGGAGGGCTGCCCCTCCACCTCTATTTATAGGAAATCCCAAGGGGGTAGGGTAGTTTCACAAAAAACCCAAAATGCACATGAATGAAGTCCTTCCACAAGGACCTAGGAGTGAAACCAAGGAACAAGAGGGTCCCCAAGGGGGGATACCCCATGTGGCCGGCCACACCCCCATGAGGGGCCCAAAAAATGGCTCCTATCCATCCATGTCATCCCCAAGATCTTTTGGAGCAAAGCCCCAAAAGGTGGCTTTCCATAAAGTAACCATAAAGGTGATTTTCACTATTCACGACGACATTTTTCAGCGTCTGATCGAACTGAAAATATTTATGTGGGCTAAGAACATTTCCAGTACCCACTAAAATGATTTTCAACGCGTTCCGAAACAATTCCGGTTTTAGTGATTTTCATCTGCGAAACGCATCTGAAGTGGCTCCGGCAGCTCCGGAACATTTCCGGTTTTTATCTCAGAAAATTCCAAAAAGCTTCCAGAATGATTCTAGCATCCTCCAAGAATTATCAGGCATGTGCCGAAACCAATTTGACTTAATGGTGTATCCCGAAACAACTTTTCGGTATCATCGAAACTTATCCGATGACCTCTCTCTGCGGTATGATTCCGCTGTCCGAAACTTTTCGGTGTCCGAAACTTTTTCGGTGATTTTCTCTCAGAATCCCTGTCTAGTATTCAGCAGATAGATGACCCTGAAGCGTGTGACCCTATAGGTTCGGTGAAGTATAGACATGACCCGGAACCCCTTCCGATCAATGATCAACATCGGAGCCGTGGACACCCATATTGACCCCTATACCCACACGAATAAATATTCGAGTGAACCTCCAGTTGTCGTGTGCTATTCCTGTTGCTTCGCGATATGTTACAAATACCCGAGGTGAGACATGTTGGCATTCCCGTGGATCAACAACTTGTCCACTATGCTAGTTACCTCGTTACCGGTATTGTTCTCTTTTCTCGTTATCGTGTTCCGGCATCCCCGTGATCAAATCACAAAGTGTCTGGCCAGACGATGATGGATACCGTAACACTGAGAGGGCCCAGATATATCTCTCCATCGTCGGAGGAGCAAATCCCAATCTTGAGCTATCAAGTTACTTGACACACTTTTCCATGAACCCGTAAGCCGCCGTAATAGCCACCCATTTACGGATGACGTTTAACAAACCCCAAAGTTCATGAAGCAAGCATGAAGAAACTCGATACTCTCATGGTCTAAGGAATCATGCAAACGTTAACCATCTCTGTGTTATGTACCAATAAACTTGTGACGAATGAATCTCATAGCATAACATCAATCCGGGTCGATTCAACACAAATGTTCTCTTAACATTGTGCCCTCAAGGTTGCTGGCATAGACATGCCCATGATCAGGAAAACATAACCATCATGCAACACTTGAGCTAGTCTTAGAGGCCAGACTAGGAATACATTTTACAGTTTATTATTCCACACGTGCATATGAGTCTTCCTCCGAGCCTCGTGGTTATTGCAGACTCGAGAACCATAGCAGTTATAGCATGGAACATAAACATAATTATGAACTCGGAGATAAATAATATCATTTATTATTGCCTCTAGGGCATATCTCCTACAGACTCCCACTTGCACTAGAGTCAATAATCTAGCTTATGCTAATGCACTTCACACCTGTGGCACACCGGTGTAACTATGCTTCGCTTGTGGTATAACCTGATGTCCAACGGATCTGATGACTTCAGTTCCGTGTGTATCTTTGCATGTCCTCGCGTTTTCACGTTTTCACAAAATTCATATTTTGTGTGGACTTGGCTTTGTATGTATGTGAATCACAGGTCAAACCTGGATTCCTCAGACTGAGTTATGGAGCAACTACCTGCAGTAGTGTCCGATTGTCAAAAGCCATCTTGGAACTATACTAAGTTCATGAATGAACTATATGATTCCACATCTTCTTTGTCACTTCTAAAGCGTCAACATACTTAGCCCTTGTTATAGAATTCGCCACAGTAACTAGTTTGAACAAATTCCAACTAACTGTGCCACACATTGTGTGTTACACAAAACCCTTAATTTAAATCGAAAATCACATGGAGAAAAGATGAAGACTGTATCGATGTAACATTTTACAACGAACTCTTCATGATCTCTGCTTGCGAGAAAACCATGTCATCAGTACTTACTCTAGTACTCTGTGACATCTTTCACTGTTGTCCCATGATCACTAATTTGATCACTTTGGTATCCATACTCGCAACACCTTGGGAGTATCGGACATATCTGGTTGTTTTACATACCATGGAATACATGATTAATCCAAACACAAAAGTGTGTGGAATCTACATCATGTATTTTACTCATCAGTGTTTTGGGACACCGAGTCTTGCAAAAACTCTTTCCATGTGACTTTGGCAAGAATCACTCCTTGGCGTTTTAAACGCTAAAAGGTTTTAGCATCTTGTCAATATGTATTCATTGCTTAGCCCCATAAGGTAAATCTATCTCCATAGATCATCATGCCTAATATTGAGGCTATTTAGCCTAAGCACTTCATCGAAAAACTATTTTCAAATGAAGTCCTAATTCGTGTCAAGAAATTTATTTCCAATTACCAATGTGCCAAGCACATAAGGTTTTTAGAAATATTATTATGCTCCCACTTAGTTTCTTGAATTACAAGCATCTTCGTTACCCATTGATGAAGTCAAAACCCCTTTGACCATTTCATCAAAACACGAAGATTCCAACTCCATTTTGCTCTCTTCTGTCCATTGCTGGAACTCTGAAGTTTGCATACCTACTAGCATCCTCTGGATCGACAAATTACTTTGGACTGTATCATATACAAGTCCTAGCTTTCATTTCCATCAGATGGAAATCCTTTTATCATCCATGTTTCATATCTCATGATTGAAATATGTATTAATTGCTAGTTCAACCCGAACCGACTTTAAGCATCGCTACGATGAAAACAACCTCATCGTAGTCAACTCTTGAACTTGTTATTTCAACAAGTCGAGCTTTATGGATAAAACATTTTATCCGTATCAGTTTTAAGTTCCATAAATATTCTTTAGACTCTAAGTCTTCCGAAAGGTGTATCAAGGTTTTAATCTTGAATCACTTATATGGAAACTAACTCGGGTTGTATTGGCATTTAGCCAATTTCGGAGTCAGGGCCCATCAACGCTTCCTTGTGTATCGTAGGTATAATGTTTTCTAACAACAATATCTCGTTTGCGCACCTGAGAGGTTTGCACGAGCCTTGCCTACGTGGTTCAGCTGCAAGTTCGACCGAAGTTCATACATTTTATTGTAGAGACTTCCGTATCAGTCGCGGTAGGAAACTCTGGAATTACTTCCAAGGTATCTTTCCTTTGATCTGATGACGTAGATACTGTTTATCTCGTCGAGTTGCACTATTCTCCCACTCACCTTTTTGAAAGAACCATTCTCTTTAAAAGCACACCGTTTCGCGGCAAAACTATTTGCCTCGGTATAGTGAGGGAGGAATACCCAACATTTTGGTATAACCTACAAAGTAGCACTTGTCTGATTTGGAATAGGTTTGTAACCTTTTACACAAGCCCCATATTCCAAATGTTTAAGAAAAGATATAACATGGTTGGGCGTACCATACCATGGCTTCATTTCAACAGACCCGATGTAGCTCTTTTCAGTGTAAAAGCCGCAGTCTCTAAAGCATCACTTTAAAAGGATAAAGGCAAATTTATTTATGTCATCTTTGACCTTACCATGTCATAAATGGTTTGATTACATCTCCATAGACTTTCCACTTGCAGTGGTGTTCCGGGAGGTGCAAGTTTATGAAACCCCTTTCACAACTCATCAGACATTCGCTAAACATGTAACTCAAATATTCCTTTGTGCAATCAAATTGCAGAAACATAATTTTCTTGTTACAATAACTTCTACTTCATTTTTGAGAACCTTTCGAATGATTTCAAAAGATCCAGACTTACGTCTCATCAAGTAAATATTCATATATCTACTTGAGTCATTTCTGAAGATAAATAAATCCACCACTAACAACACTTATCGGACTACACACATCAAATGTATGATCACTAATAAGTTTGTTGTTCGTTCCTTATGGCCTGTGAACGGTATTTTAGTCACTTCACTTTTCGGAGGAAAGTTGCAAGTGTCAGATGATTCAAAATCAAAAAGACTTCAAAATCCATCATAATGGAATTTTCCATGCGGGTTTCTCCAATGTGACCAAATGTAGTGCCACACTTGTGTGGTATTCTTTTAGTCTTGCGACATTTAGCGTTAGTGTTATGGATGTATCATATTACCCTCAATATTCATAACATACGTCCCATCGATGATGGAAGTATGGCCCTTATGTTATTCATAATACTTAACAACAATTGTTGTTTTTATGAACAACTCTTTTGCAACAAACATTGTGCAATGGGCTAGAGTGTATGAAACTCTAAAATGAATTATGAAAGTAAACCCAGAGGTATTGTATTATTATCAATATTCATAACATACATCTCATTCATAATGAAAGTATGGCCCTTGTGTTATTCATAACATCGAACATAAAAAGTTCTCTTATGAACAACCTTCTTGCAAGATACCTTATGCAATGGGATAGAGTTTGTAAAACCCTAAATGAATTATGAAAATAAATACAGACGGCAATACACCGATGGAAGGTATAGTAACATTTACTATGTTCCCTGTGTATACCTTAACCTCATTTCTAGCTAGTCTTTCAGGCCATAGTAGTTCTTACATCGAGTTGCAACAGAATGCAATCGAGCGGGCAATTTTGTGATGAACTCACAATACCCAAGAATTAGTGATTAACATGTTTAACCATAATTCGCAAGAACTATATCTTTGACCAGCCTTCTATACATCAAAAACTTGTATGACATTCATACATGAGCTGGATATTCCAGTCTTCTTTCCTTTTGCCTTTATACTTCTAACAGTTTAACTTTTAGTATTTCTCCTACTCTCAGAAGAAGCACCCAACTTAAGAGTGGCATAAGCCCCGGACTTCCTAGGCGTGTAAGTCATACTAACACCCTTTGGACACTTCCTTTCTCTTTAAGTTGTTGTTTTATTCACCTTTCATTATATGACAGGCGTTCTTCTGGATCCCTTTCCCAACAGTCAAATGCATAGTAAACACTTTTACTAATACTTGCAAACAAACATTGCTTTGTTTGTATCTGAAAATAATTTTCAGTTCCATGAATATCATATAACTATCCCAACTTTCGAAGTTTGGGTTTCATGGAAGCAAACATATTCCACTTGACTGTAACAGAATTCTAGCTTTTGGATCGAAGGAAGAGAGTCACATGATCCATAGCATTAGCGGGAGGATACGGAAAGCATGCGATAGGACAAAGTCCTTCTCGGCACTTTTGAGGACAATCCTCATATTACGTTACCAATCGTAAAGTTTTAACGAGATATTTAACAGCTATTCAATTTTAATAGGGAAGGTGGAAATGCGAGCCATTATTCTACAACTATTATGCAAGAAACACTTAGACAGTGTTCATAATTAATTGCACTGAGAATTAAACATGTTAATTCAACAGTGCGCTCCCACTCAAATCAATATCTCTCACAATTAATTTTGAGTGATACAAGATCCAGACTTCAATTCATCGCCATAGAATCATCATCTCATAACGGGAATTTTAATCGGTAGGCCAACTTGCCGATCACATCTCTATGTGACTCTTGCTCATCTTTCGATGCGTGTGTTCCGAGCTCAGGACGATCCTGCCATGAACGTCAAGACAACCAAGTGATCTTGCTGCAAGGTCTGACCTCACCCGCCTCACACTTCTCTAATCGTTCGTACCCATGCATCCATGGCGCACCCCGAAAAGATAGGTGCCGTGACGGTGCTACACTTGGGAGAACACTAACTACTTGATATTTTAAGTGAGAGATCACCCTAATAAAAGCGACTACCGCGCAATCAAGAAGGGTGCATCATAAGGGATAAACATCTCAGGCAATTCATAATAGCATGATATGGTATAGCCCTTTCTGACGGAGAAGTATTTCATTTCTTCGTCTTCGGCATTCGCGTCGGTGTTCACCTTCGCGAAGATTGCCACCACCTTGTCGATGCACCAGATAATATTGCTATCTCTATAGCTAACAAAATAATGCATTACAACAAGGTTGACACGCAGGTCATTAAAGTGCAATCATATGGCTCCAGCCATCATGCCGAATCATGACACGCAGGTCATGTTAATCAAATTACATCATATAGTCATCTCATACATAATCGAATTAGTATGAGTACTGCTATACCACATCACATGCACATCCTGCAAAACCAAGTTAGACGCCTCTAATAGGTTTATGCAAAATTTTATTTTACGTGGCTTCTAAGGTTTTGACTTAAACCGCAGCTACCAACGTTTTATCATCAAGTATGATTATTCAAGTTGCTACATTAACATCTCGGGGTGTATGAAACACGAGATAATTAAATCTTGAGCCCCATACTAAACTTCGTCATACGCATGACCCCCGTGCAGATAATATCTGCAATGCCCTTTCATCTGCGAATTTCATCTTTCTTTTGACTACGGCAGAACCCAAAGAACTGATAGCACTTCCATGATCAATCAGGATCACGGATTGCCAGAACTTTGTCAAATTCCACCATGTTGTCTCGAGATTGAGCAAACGCAAATTCTAGGGAAGCAACAAGAACGTCGGGTAACAGATTTCATCTGTCACCCGCATAAATAATTTTCAGCAATAGATCTCATCTACTACCTAATTATATTATGCAATACCCATACATCTCCATGTATTCTAGATCGAAACCTGCATCTACGCATAGCACGGCTCTTGATGCCACTGTAGGGGAACGCAGCAGAAAACGATAATTTTCCGACCTACGCACCAGCCCAGGACCACTATGGAGACTGCATACATGGTTTGATCTTTTTCGTTACCGACTCGTAGCGCAGCGGGAAGTAGAGTCGATGACGATCGGCGGTGCAGATCCCCGCAGCTAGGATTTACAACCTCCCAACCGCGAGGATGTATACCCTCATCTGCTCCTCAGACAGCCCTCCGGGAGGCGGTCGAACAGCCCCCCGGACGGTGTCGCGGACAGCCCTTCGGGAGGACCTTCGAAACTCGAACGGTCACTCGGACAGCCCTTCGGGAGGACCTTCGAAACTCGGACGGTCACACGGACAGCCCTTCGGGAGGCACTCACGAACTAAGACCGAAACTACGATCTCTCTACAGAGTTGCACACATACGGTGTCATCTATCCGGCAGGGCTTCGCCGTCCAGAACTAGTTCCTGCCGGAACCCAGACAGCCTTACGACTCTACGAAACTCTTTTCGTGGGAGGGAGAGAAGAAGTCAGATAATGCATGGCATGTGTATGAGAGCAAGGGATGAGTGTGGAGGGCTGCCCCTCCACCTCTGTTTATAGGAAATCCCAAGGGGGTAGGGTAGTTTCACAAAAAACCCAAAATGCACATGAATGAAGTCCTTCCACAAGGACCTAGGAGTGAAACCAAGGAACAAGAGGGTCCCCAAGGGGGGATACCCCATGTGGCCGGCCACACCCCATGAGGGGCCCAAAAAATGGCTCCTATCCATCCATGCACTACTAGAAAAAGGGCTATAAATGGGAT
Source organism: Triticum aestivum (assembly GCF_018294505.1). Classification (NCBI taxonomy): domain Eukaryota; kingdom Viridiplantae; phylum Streptophyta; class Magnoliopsida; order Poales; family Poaceae; genus Triticum; species Triticum aestivum. The sequence continues at coordinate 112,144,089 of NC_057814.1, forward strand.
TGACACTAATGGCGCACCAGACAAGCCGTGCGCCATTAGTATATACTAATGGCGCACCACCTTCTGATACACCATTAGAGTTGAAACTACTAATGGCGCACCTGGCCGCGGGTGCGCCATTAGTATCAAAAAAAATTAACTAGTGCGCCTGTCCAAACATACTAATGGCGCATCCAGACACAGTGCGCCATTAGTATTTGAAACTACTAATGGCGCACCTGACCCAGGGTGCGCCATTAGTATCAAAAAAAAATTTAACTAGTGCGCCTGTCCAAACATACTAATGGCGCATCCAGAGACAGTGCGCCATTAGTAGTTGAAACTACTAATGGCGCACCTGGACCAGGGTGCGCCATTAGTATAAAAAAAAATTTAACTAGTGCGCCTGTCCAAACATACTAATGGCGCATCCTGCCCACGGTGCGCCATTACTAGTTGTAACTAGTAATGGCGCACCTGTCCCAGGGTGCGCCATTAGTATAAAAAGTTTTTTTTAACTAGTGCGCCTGTCCAAACATACTAATGGCGCATCCAGACACAGTGCGCCATTACTAGTTGTAACTAGTAATGGCGCACCTGTCCCAGGGTGCGCCATTAGTATCAAAAAAAATTAATAGTGCGCCTGTCCAAACATACTAATGGCGCACCACCAGAAGGTGCGCCATTAGTAACCTGGATTACTAATGGCGCATTTAGAGTTGGTGCGCCATTAGTAAGTGGGCAGCAACAAGATATTTTGGACAGCCTCTCCTACCCACACTCACTTTCTCCCCACTTCATTCTCTCCACCTCCTCCTTGTCTCGGGTGCCTCCTCTTTTTCACCTCATTTCCACCATAGATTCATTCAATTTAAGTGGTTAAATTACCTTGTTTTGATAGGTAAGTAAGGGGGGAAGCTATATTTATGTTGTTCTCCCTACAACAATGTGCACATGCACTTTTTATGGCCTAGCTAGATCTATGTATGTTCGTGGTGTTGCATATGTTTGTGGTGTTGCATATGTGTTTGTGTTTGGAGGTGTACCGGTATTTGAAATGCGATAGTTGCCAATATTTTGCCGGAATGTTGATTCATTTCCGTTTCGGCGAGAATTTTGGCATTAAGCATTCTTTTTGGTCCTATTTTTAGGGAAAGTCATGCCAAATACGTTTCGGCGAGCACCGATGGAGTCAATCCGTTTGGCAGCCAGAGAAGCACACATAGCACCTGGCCTGTGTTTGTGTGGATGTACAACCTTCCCCCCTGGTTGTGCATGAAGAGGAAGTACATTCACATGAGTATGCTAATCGAAGGACCGAAACAACCAGGGAACGACATCAATCTATATCTGGGGCTGCTGAAAGAGGAGCTAGACACGCTGTGGAAAACGCCAGCCAATACGTGGGACGCCGCAGAGAAAGAATATTTCCCTACGAGAGCCGCACTGCTCACGACGGTGCACGACTATCTCGGTTACGGATATCTCGCGGGGCAGGTGGTCCACGGATTTTCTGGATGCGTCAGGTGCATGGATGACACAACGTATCGCCAGCTAGATAGAGATCCCGGGTCTTCGAAAACCGTGTTCATGGGACATCGAAGGTGGCTTCGCGACGATGACCCGTGGAGAAAACGCAAGGATCTATTCGATGGTGAAACCGAACCCCGAGGACGCCCGCGTACGAGGAGCAGTGAGGAAATAGACGAGCTGTTGAAAAATTGGAAAGACTGCCCACTGCCAGGAAAGAAGCAAAAGGCGCCAGAGCCGGGAAAGAAGCGAAAGGCGCCAGAGCCGCTGCTGAAGGTATGGAAAACGAGGTCTGTTTTCTGGGACTTGCCGTACTGGAAGATCCACCGTGTGCCTCACAGCCTTGATGTCATGCATATCACGAAGAACGTGTGCGAGAGTCTGCTTGGTACCCTGCTCAACATGCCAGAGAGGACCAAAGATGGGCCGAAAGCAAGGGCAGACTTGAAATCAATGGGCATCAGGCAGGAGCTTCACGCTATATATGATGATGATGATGATGATGATGATGATGAGGCGAAGCAGGACACGGAAAGTCGTCGCAAAGGCAAAAAGGCCAAGAAGACCGGAAATGACTACCCTCCCGCGTGCTTCACTCTAAGTCAGGAGGAGATCGAGCAGTTTTTCACCTGCCTCGTAGGAGTAAAACTTCCTTACGGTTACGCGGGGAAGATAAGAAGATACCTAGACCTAGCGAAGCTGAAGTTCAGCGGGATGAAGTCTCACGACTGTCACGTGCTGATGACGCAGATACTTCCAGTTGCAATCCGTGGGATCATGGACGCGCACGTCCGTGAAACGCTATTTGGCCTATGCAACTTTTTCGACGTCATCTCTCGGAAGTCTGTTGGCGTGAGGCAACTCAGAAGGCTACAGGAAGAGATCGTGGTGATACTATGCGAGCTTGAGATGTACTTCCCGCCCGCATTCTTCGACGTTATGGTGCATCTGCTGGTCCATATCGTGGACAATATCATCCAACTCGGGCCGACGTTCCTGCACAGCATGATGCCGTTCGAAAGGATGAATGGTGTCATCAAAGGATACGTTCGCAACATGTCACGTCTAGAGGGAAGCATAGCCAGGGGCTTTCTGACCGAAGAGTGCATCTCCTACTGCACGAATTATCTAGGCATCGAGAACCCCGTTGGTCTGCCCGTCAACAGGCACCTCGGCAGGCTCGCTGGATGGGGTCACCGTGAGGGTCGCCGCGAAATGCATGTCGACTTCGAGGGTCGACTCGCCGACTTTGAAAGAGCAAACCTAGTCGCGCTACAACACATAGACGTGGTCGATCCTTGGGTGGTAGAGCACAAAACCTTTATTAAGAAGACGTACAATGACCGAGGCCAACAGAGGACGGACGGAGATATACTCAAAGAGCACAACTCATGTTTCACGCGTTGGTTCAAGCAGAAGCTTCTATCGTACCCTTTACATGAGGATTCTTCCGCGGAAGAACAACTCATATTCGCCTTGTCACAGGGCGCCGAGCACAACCTGATGACCTATGAGGCATACGATATCAACGGCTACACATTCTACACCGAGGCCAAGGACATGAAGAGCGATGGTTATCAGAACTCCGGGGTAACGATGGAATCCTACACCGGTAACGACAAGGACAGATACTACGGAAGGATCGAGGAGATCTGGGAGCTGAGCTACGCTGGAGAGAAGGTCCCGATGTTCCGTGTCAGATGGGCCAAGAGCATCCTAAAAGAAGACCGGTATTTCACCACCATGGTTATACCCGAAGCCAAATCCAAGACCGCAGGCGCAAACGTCACCGCGAAAAATGAGCCATGGGTACTGGCTTCCCAAGTGGACCAATGCTTCTTCATTACCGACCCGTCAAAGCCCAGTCGTGTTGTCGTGAGGAGAGGCAAAAGGAAGATCATCGGAATGGATGGAGTAGCCAATGAGCAAGACTTCGACAAGTACGGCGACCCGAGAATCGAACATGACGACGATGATGAAGTAGCAGCATACACCACAAGAAGAAGCAGGACTACCCTACCTAAAGGACGTCCGTTCCACAGAAGAACTCCATTTGCGAAAAAGAAGGGCAAGAAGATTGTGAACAGATAGCTAGCTAAGATCGATTGTATTTAAATCGTAGCCTTCATTTCTCGATTGTATTTCATGGGCACTTTTTGAACTATCATGAATATTTTTAAATTTCATGGACACTCGATCTCGATCCCCGTCCATCTCGATCGCTAGCTATCCCACCTCGCCAGATCCGGTCTTATAAAAAAATATTACTGTTATGATTTAAACAAGTTTGAACATATTTAAACACAAATAAATATCAAACATCATTTTAAATGCATAAAAAAATTGTGGAGCCTGGGAATCGAACCCAAGACCTCCTGGTGTGAGAACTGGCTGCTGACCAATCGAGCTAGTAGAGGGAACTTGGTGTGGATCAGGTCAGGTGGAAGATAACCTGTTGGCTCGAGCAGAAATAAAAAAATACTAATGGCGCACCAGGGTGAGGTGCGCCATTAGTATGGATGTACTTATGGCGCACCGAGGGGTGGTGCGCCATTAGTATGGATGTACCTGTTGGATAACCTATCCCCTCTCTCCCTCTCCCTCGCCCTCGATCCCCTTCCCCTCTCCTCTCCCGACGCCGCTGCCCCGCCGCCTCGACGCCGCCCCGTCGTCCTCGTCTCCGCCCCGACGCCGCGACGCCGCTGCCCCGCCGCCTCGACGCCGCCCCGTCGTCCTCGTCTCCGCCCCGACGCCGCGACGCCGCCCTCTCCTCTCCCGACGCCGCCGCCCCGTCGTCCTCGTCT
>NC_057814.1:112150350-112172364 GCF_018294505.1 Triticum aestivum
AATTTTGTTTAGGTATAAAAAACAGTAGCTACAATTTGTAAAAAGCATGAGCAACTGAAAAATCATCCTGAAATATAGCTAGGACAAACTTCAGTCTTTTTTTTGTTTGTAACAGAAACTACAGTAGTAAATATTTCCTGAAGTAAATATTTTCAGTCATTACAAATATGATACTGCTTGGAGATGATACTGCTTGGTGTATTTTCCATGTTGTGATGGAGGCCTTTTTTGCCTTGTCCACCCGAGAGGCCCTTGAGTTTGCCGGAATGTCGATTAACTTCCGTTCCGGCAAATTCGGGTACTCCATATGTCCTATTTTCAGCAAAGGTCATGCTGAAATTTTCCGTGAATTTTAGCATGACTTTGCTAAAAATAGGACATATGGGGTACTTGTGACTAATGCATGGGTCGGGGTATCTTAGTAGTTAATTAAGTAGGATCAAGTGCCCCGGCGTACTTGTGACTAATGCATGGCTTTTAGGGTGCCTCGGTGTCGATAAAAACCAAAATGATGAAAGCTTAGGCTTTTAGGGTGCCTCGGCGTCGAAAAACCCTCAATGATAAAAGCTTAGCTTTTAGGATGCCTCGGTGTCGAGAAACCCTAAATGATGAGACCATGATCTTGTTCCTTGACAATAACCAACTTTTTGACCAAACTTTGTTCCTATTTAGAGAGAAACATGGCCAACAACGATGAGGCCGGGGGTTCGAGCGTCAAGCCATTCTGGATGCTGTCCCAGGAGATGGAGGAACAACCTCACTTGTATGACGACGCCGCCTTCCCCACCGATCCTGAGACCACAGATGGTACCGCCGAGGATGACCCCACTGATGCCACCACTGATGGTGCCGCCGAGGATGCCACCCCTGATGGTGCCGCCGAGGATGCCACCACTGATGATGGCGGCGCACGAACAGATGGCAGCCAACCGAAGAGGCAACGGAAGGACCGGCGCCCGACCGTGCTCCGCACCCTCAAGGAGGAAGTTACTGAAGTGGACTCCGACGGGAATCCAACGGCGCCCGAACGAATAGTCAAGGGGTACTCGCTTCAGCTCGGGTGCATTCTCCGGAGCACCGTCTCGATCAACACCGAGAACCTGAGGCATCCTGACCGAGGGAATTTGCGCAACCTCCTCTTCACGAAGCTGCACGAACGATACAAGTTCCCCGCTGAATTTGAAAACACAAGCCTCAAAGGGAATAAAGTGAACAATGCTGCCCTCACAAAGATGAGCAAGGCCCTGTCTACTTGGAAAAGCAATGTGAAGAGAATGGTCGATAAAGGTGAGAGTTATGAGAAGATCAAGGAGAAAAATCCTTCGATCACCGAAGATGACTACAACGACTTCAAGATCAATTGCTCGAGCACCGCAAACTCCGAATCAAGTAAGTGGGGGAAAGAAATGCGGGAGCTGAACTTAGGGGAACACACACTCGGTCCCGGTGGTTACAGAGTGGCGGAGCCTATATGGGACAAGGAGGAGGCGGACCGTGCCGAGCAAGGCCTGCCGCCCCTCTTCGATAAATACGGTGACAAGCAGACCAGGAACTTTGTCAGGGCCCGGTACAAGAAGGACCCGAAAACAAAGGAGCTTACCACGGATCCGAAGACCAGGGCGCTTGAGCTTGTTCTGGTAAGGAATACACCCCCTCGTAATTAGCTCCATATGGTTGCATTCTAATTAATGAAGCCAAATTTCTAAATGGTTCACATTCCTTCCGCAGGCGACTGAAAGCAGTAGCGCGGGGTCGACTAAGAGCAACCCTTGGGACACCACTCTAAATAGGGCGTTGAATGTAATGAAGAACAAGGATAAGCTCAGTAAGCCGACGTCAGCTGGTCGTGTGGCCGGCAAAGGCTTGTCGACAAAATGGTCGTCATACTATGACACTGCTGGGCGAAAGGAGAAAAAGACCAGCTCGAAAAGCCAGGCGCGCGAGGTTCAAGAACTCAGGGCACAGGTGGCGCGGATTCCAGAGATTGTCCAAGAGCAAGTGCAACAACAACTCGGAGCAACGATCACCGCCATTGTGCCTACCTTGATCCAGGGGATTAGTGCGTGGATTGCGGGCGGCCAACAGGGGCCGCCCCCGATTCCTAGCTTCACGGCCAGCAACTCACTGAACGCGATGGCGGGGCCATTGGTGTCTCCGGCGGAGGCGGCATTGGTGTCTCCGACGCCGGCACGGGAGCTTAATGCACCCGGGTGTACGCCGGCCGGCACCTCTGCAGCAAGCGGCCCCTCCGTCAACTGCACGCCCGCCGTTGGCGGTGCCTCGACATTAGCCGAGCTCGACGCCATCATCACGGTAACTAATTAAGCCTCTCTCGGCCGAGGACTTCATCTCCTTGCCTTTGACTGGGCATCCCTAATGCCCTACATGTTTTCGCAGGGCGCCGCCGATGTTCCGTGCACTCTCCTGCACTTCGTGAACAACGAGTTGGTCGATGTCGCCAAGGGCAAAATCGTTCAACCGGGCAACCCCTTGTTCCACGGTACCCAGATGCCACCCAACTTGTTTAGGGTTCAACTGGTTCGGGTGCTGCCAGGCTGCGACGAGGTGTTACCTCCTATTCGACCAATGGGGGCCGACGATGATGACGTGATGAACCTCAGCGCCTGCCTGAGCCGGCCCCTGCTTTGGCCGAAGAGCCAGATTCGTTTGGGGGCGGGGGACACCACCCCAAAGACAACACCGCCAGTCGTGCCGGCGCCAAGTCGGCCCCATGGCAAGACCGCCGCAACGGTGCCGGACATCCCTATGCCACTGGATCCAAACATGCATATGGCACAGGATCAGAACGACGACGACGACGATACATTTGCCAACGTCGATCAGTACTTTGCCGATCATGGGGATGGTGGCGACTTCATGGGGCCTCCTTCTCAAGAACCCAACCCAACAAAAGACGTGTGCGATCTAGCTGCTACCGCGGAGAAGCCAAGTTGCAACAGGCGTCGTCTGCTGTTCAGCTCTCAGGAGACGCCTCCAGCTGCCGACTTCACCGAGCCTCAGATAGGCGAGGTGCCAAATATGATCAGCCCCAACACACTCAAGAAGGCGGTCTGTGAGCAGAACTCGGTCCCATTACAGGAGATCAAGAAGAAGGCACGCAAAAGAAAGACTAACAAGGGTGCGGGCCAGCCGGCACCGAGTACGATCCGTGCTCAGGACGGGCCACCTTCAACTGCGGATATCTCGAGGAGGGTGCATGTGGCGGGTAGGCCGATGCTACCGAGAAATATGCTCGATGCTGCAACCGGTGCTATGCGGAGTCTGCATGACAGTGTGCTTTCTTTGGAGAAGCGGCGTCTCCGAGAGAAGGATGTGGCATACCCGGTTTTCGCGGCCAAGGTGCCAGAGGGCAAGGGCTTTGTGGATAACTCCATCGGGGGTACGATCGTCCTGCGGTTTGATGACATCCACGCTATGTTGAACCTTCATCCGCTGCACTACACCTTCGTTCGGCTATTTTCGCTGAGTATGGACATGCGGATCATTCGCGACAAGACCCCGGACATCGTGATAGTCGACCCCTTCTACATGCGTGCCAAGATCTTGGGCAGCGCTGGGGACCGGCAAGTCGCGAGTTCTTACCTCGAAGGCGTCATTCTGGCAAACCAAGATAAGGACAACTTCCTCGTGCCTTACTTTCCCGAGTAAGTCCTCCCCTCAACCGCCCCGTAACATATGAATTCTTAGATTTCGATCGTTTTTCTTTTAACATTCCATGTTTTCTGCAGTGACACACATTGCACGCTCATCCTCCTAAGCCCCAAATATTCCATGGCCACGTATTTCGACCCGGACCGTCAGTCGAACGTAGACTACACAAATGTCAAGAAGGTTCTTGATGATGTTCTCCCCGGCTACGTCAAATCTGGAGGCACCTTCACCAGGCCTATTCGTAAGTACGGCAAGCACGTGTTCTCCCACAACACGACGTTCTGCTGCGTCAAGCAGCCGCCTGGCGGTCAGAAGGGTGCCTACTACGCCATCCATCACATGCGGGCGATCATACGGGACCATCATCAACTACTGCTACCGAGTAGACTCAAAGATTGGGCCGCGAGCGTGTCGGCAATCCAGGACGCGGACATCAGACAAGAATTCTTTCGCATCCAGTCGGAGTTTGCGGAAATCATCCATCAAGATGTCCTTCGTACCTCGGGGCAGTTCTACCTCAGAAATCAACCATCCAACAGTGACATCGACACAATCCTACAAATGCAGGCTGACAACGCCCGTGGTTTCATGACTCCCACGATAGACGGCGGCTTCATCCACGCTCCGGTCCCTTGAGTCGAGTCGAAAGCAGTGATGCTGTGTCTAGTTCTGAAACATCGATTGGCTCATGTTGTAATTAAACTTTAATGAACTTGTAGTATGTCTCTTTGGTTTCGAGAGTCCTTCAACTTAGATGTAATCGATGCTATTAATGTCTTGCTTTTCTCTTCCGATCGTTCTGTTGCATACTTATATATTGCTGATGTATTGTCTGTGAATTGGTACTAACGTTTCGTTTGGCTACTGCATAGCGATGCCGTGGTATGTCGTGTACAAGGGTAAGGTTCCCGGAGTCTACGACGACTGGGAGGAGTGTCGGAGACAGGTTCACCGATTCAGCGGTAACAGTTACAAAGGGTACGCCACTAGGGTCGAGGCCGAATCTAGATACGCCCGCTATCTAGCGGGAGAGGGGAGGGAGCGTTGGAGGAACCGGATGAAGACGAGTTTCATCGTGATGATGCTCATCGTGATGACCGCAGCTCTCTTCTATGTGATGGTAGTTTAGATGATCGATATCGACTTGTAATGTGAAGACAAACTCGCGGTCTCGAGACTTGTAATATAATGATTCATACTTATACATTTTGTTCGGTCTTTTCAATTCGGAGACTAATATGATGAATTGTATTCGGAGACTAAAATGATGAATTGTATTCAGAGACTAATCTTTTATTGTATTCGATGAATCTGTTGTTGATGTGTGCTGTCTATATTTTGTCCAATTATACATTTTGTAACCTGTGCAAAAAACAGAAAATTAAAAAAAAAACCTAATATTCATACTAATGGCGCATCACATCATAGTGCGCCATTAGTATGCCAAAGGATACTAATGGCGCATCACTAAACAGTGCGCCATTAGTATGCCGAAGTTACTAATGGCGCATCCATCTGTAGTGCGCCATTAGTATGCCAAAGCACCTGGGTATACATGGCCCCCTGGAAGGCATACTAATGGCGCACTGTTGTATATACTAATGGCGCATCTGGGGTGCGCCATTAGTATACCAGATACTAATGGCGCACCAGTGGTGCGCCATTAGTAAAATATACTAATGGCGTGCTACTAATGGCGCACCACTGATGCGCCATTAATGGCCAGATTAGGTGCGCCATTAGTAGGCCTTTTTCTAGTAGTGATGTCATCCCCAAGATCTTTTGGAGCAAAGCCCCAAAAGGTGGCTTTCCATAAAGTAACCATAAAGCTGATTTCACTATTCACGACGACATTTTTCAGCGTCTGATCGAACTGAAAATATTTATGTGGGCTAAGAACATTTCCAGTACCCACTAAAATGATTTTCAACGCGTTCCGAAACAATTCCGGTTTTAGTGATTTTCATCTGCGAAACGCATCTGAAGTGGCTCCGGCAGCTCCGGAACATTTCCGGTTTTTATCTCAGAAAATTCCAAAAAGCTTCCGGAATGATTCTGGCATCCTCCAAGAATTATCAGGCATGTGCCGAAACCAATTTGACTTAATGGTGTATCCCGAAACAACTTTTCGGTATCATCGAAACTTATCCGATGACCTCTCTCTGTGGTACGATTCCGCTGTCCGAAACTTTTCGGTGTCCGAAACTTTTTCGGTGTTTTCTCTCAGACTCCCTGTCTAGTATTCAGCAGATAGATGACCCTTAAGCGTGTGACCCTATAGGTTCGGTGAAGTATAGACATGACCCGGAACCCCTTCCGATCAATGATCAACATCGGAGCCGTGGACACCCATATTGACCCCTATACCCACACGAATAAATATTCGAGTGAACCTCCAGTTGTCGTGTGCTATTCCTGTTGCTTCGCGATATGTTACAAATACCCGAGGTGAGACATGTTGGCATTCCCGTGGATCAACAACTTGTCCACTATGCTAGTTACCTCGTTACCGGTATTGTTCTCTTTTCTCGTTATCGTCTTCCGGCATCCCCGTGATCAAATCACAAAGTGTCTGGCCAGACGATGATGGATACCGTAACACCGAGAGGGCCCAGAGATATCTCTCCATCGTCGGAGGAGCAAATCCCAATCTTGAGCTATCAAGTTACTTGACACACTTTTCCATGAACCCGTAAGCCACCGTAATAGCCACCCATTTACGGATGACGTTTAACAAACCCCAAAGTTCATGAAGCAAGCATGAAGAAACTCGATACTCTCATGGTCTAAGGAATCATGCAAACGTTAACCATCTCTGTGTTATGTACCAATAAACTTGTGACGAATGAATCTCATAGCATAACATCAATCCGGGTCGATTCAACACAAATGTTCTCTTAACATTGTGCCCTCAAGGTTGCTGACATAGACATGCCCATGATCAGGAAAACATAACCATCATGCAACACTTGAGCTAGTCTTAGAGGCCAGACTAGGAATACATTTTACCGTTTATTATTCCACACGTGCATATGAGTCTTCCTCCGAGCCTCGTGGTTATTGCAGACTCGAGAACCATAGCAGTTATAGCATGGAACATAAACATAATTATGAACTCGGAGATAAATAATATCATTTATTATTGCCTCTAGGGCATATCTCCTACAGACTCCGTGTCAGCAGACTCCCGCTCCTCCAAGTCCACCAATGCGTGAGCAGACTCCTGCTCCAACTCAGCCACGTCAGCCGTCTCCTCCGCCTCAGCAATCGCAGAAGACACACGCCGCAGCTATGGTGCGTAGCGGTACGAGTCGAGGTAGTACAGGAGGTACAGGCGGAGACAAGCGATATAAATATGGTCCAAGCCTCGCTCCTCTTCCTCAGAGGCCTTACGACATGACCGAGGAGCAAAACAAAGCCATAGTGAAGGCCCAAGTGGATGCCCATTTTGGACTGAAACCGGCACCGCCGCCGAGGGAGAAAGTGCGTGAGGAAAAGATTGACCACTTCATTCGTATGGCTAGACCACCAGCTCCCAAGCCTGTTGACTCAAACTATGGGCGCCAAATCAGGAAGGCACGTCGAGCACGACTACAGAAAGAAGCGAGCTCGAGCTCGAGCCAACAAGCAGCTGTCAAAAAATGCGGGAAAACCGTTCCCCAGCTGGGAGAACAGGTGGCGCAATCGATCCCCCCGCTTGTTGTGCCAACAACACATGAGAGTATGCGCGCCCAATATTATTGTGGGCAAACCGTTTACGTTCCCCAGCTGGGAAATGTGGTAATAACCGAGGAGCATATAATGCAGGCTGAAATGCTCAAGATCACTATTGGACAACTCCTCGATATCGAGCCCATGTCTTCGCTTAGAGAGGAGGAAATAAAACGGAAATATGTCCGGGGCCAACCTTTGGTCGAGCCAGACGAGGTCAAGAACCTCCCAACGAGAATGTATGAATTGCATCAATGGTACATGAACATTACCAAGATTTCCAATCGAGAGTCCCTCATGGTGAATGTCAAGGAGGAGCATTACTTCCATGAGAAAGCTGTGTTCGTTGAGTATTCAGAACTATTTCAGTTATACAATCAAGATGCACTCGACAAATCTATCGTTAGTTGCTATTGTCTGTAAGTGATTTCTTTCTGTAATTTAAGTCTCAAGCTAGCTGTAGTGATCATTTTGATCAATCATTACCTGTAACTATCCTCACTATATTCTTTTCTGTGGTATAATGCAAGATGAAGATGTATGAAATGAAAAAAATTGGACGCTATGGCATTGGGTTCATTGACCCAAATACCGTTAATGAGTACACATGGAATATTCCAAGTTGTCGAGCAAGTTTAGAGGAAAGCATGCTATAATTCTTCAAGCGCCTCAGTACCAATGAAGATATACTACTTCCTTACAACTTCCTGTCAGTCACATTGTCTTATACTACAAATTCTGTTTTTGCTATACTACTAGCTAGCTAGATGTTAATAATTAAGTGTATAGGGTTTAGGGCAGTTGATTAGTGTTATGCACATGCCCGCTTAATTAAGACATGCAAACGTGTGCGCATGCAGTTTTCACTGGATCTTGTTAGATAATAAAGTTGAAGAAGGAAAAGTTGAAGTACTGGACTCACTACTTAAAAAAAAGGTGACTACACCATCTTGTTTGGGATAGTCAACAGGTAATTTCAATCATTATTAACTATATCTCGGCCTATTTAGTTTGTCATTTCCTGATATGAACTATTTAATAACCTTTTTATTAATTTTTTTGCCGGCGGGCAGGGCTTGGGCAATGTTCATCAAGGTGACTCTAGGCAAATGGGCAAAAAAGCTGTTTTGGTATCGACCCAAGGTAAGTAATTAAGTAGTACTAGCTAGCTAGCTACCATCTCTTTGATTCTTGTTTCAATACCATTAATTAATTATCATGCTTGATTAATCATTATCTGATTCAATTCCATTCTCATAAAGGCCCTGAAACAGGCGTCGGGGACTGGTCTGTGTGCATACTACGTTTGCGAGAACATTCGCATGATGACGTCCAAAAGGAGCAGATCTCAAAGACAGGACTGGGTACGTTTGTCAGAACACTATTCATAAATTTTTACACCATTATCGATATCTAGTCACACAACTAATAAACATGCATATTGATCTCCTTCTTAACAGTTCAGAGAGGTGCGGGAGCAGCTCCTACCAACGGAGCGCATACTAGCACTTCAAGAGGAAATAGCGGGATTTTTTCTCGACCAGGTCATAGATCCCAAAGGAGAATACTATTACCCGCTACCACCCCCATGAACCACTTGTCATAGTGCTCCGAAGGCACCAAGGCAACATGCAGGAGAAATTGTATATATATGGATGTGATATATATATGGTCGCGCTATTCATCACCCAGGGTGAAGAATTCTTATTCTTCACCCCAGTCCATCTCCCACGTACACACCTTCAAATGTAAGAAAACAAAAGCACTTGAGATAAGATTACAGCCATCTCCCACGTACATACCTTCAAAACGTAAGAAAACAAAGGCACTTGAGGTAAGATTACAGCCTGAAGTAGGAAACTGTCTCCGTTCTACAAAACAAAAGGGACAGACGTAATATTACATTTTGCATGCTAATAAGTTACATCAGGCATTTGAGAAATCCGTACGGCACAACAAAGTAATAACACTATAAAAAACAAAATGATGTTGCTGTAATTTTAGGATGAGTAGGAGACGTGCCTGACTTCTTTTGTAGGATGTGACTGTGTTCCTATAAATTGTTCTTCAGTGTAGTTCTTGTTTGCAATTTTTTCTCCAATGTTTTGCACGACAGTTGTCAAATGGATCATCTTTTTTCTGGGCGAGGTACTATATTATCTTGTTGACTTAGACCAGAAACACAAAAAGATTGCGGAGCGGTCTTAACTTTACTTTGAGATGTGCAGATCAAACGAAAATTTTCTTATAGTACGAAATAACCTTGAAAATGCCATATCCAGAATCCTAGAACTGCATTCCAAAAGTTTGATTTGTCTCAGGTATTTCCACAGTAATCAGCTAGAAACTTTTTTTGTAATACAGGGACAAGTCCGTAAAAAAATTTGGAGGCGAAAGCTTTGCTTTGCCTCAATCTAAACCATCCCATAAGAGGTATCTCTGCCTACCACATTATATTTCTTCTTGGGAGGTACATCAGCACTACAGTGATGATAACAATCCAAAAGCCCATAAACGATGCTCAGCACTGATTGAGATGACAACATTAATATCTGAAGAACCAAACATAAAAGGGACAGATGTATCATCACGAACACAGTAAAATCACGAGCCCATGGAATGGATGGTAGCCCGATGGCCCTAAAATAATGCTATATAACAAATGGAAGAACGATCAACATGGCCCTAGGAATAACAAAACCGTCTAATAAATAGATTCAGTGTACAAAACTAACTAATGGTTCTGGGAAATGTCTCACGTAATTAAAACTATCCCTATGAGTATAGAAAAAATCATTTGGAGATAATTGAATGCCATTTGGCGACCAGCAGCAGGAAAATTTCTGAAAGCACTATTTCAAAACAGATCTACTACACTGGCATGCCCAACTGCACTGCCCTCACACATATTTGAACTTGGTCTTCAAGCAACTTAACTTGACGGTGCCCAAAGACTTCCATCAATTTCATATGTTCAACAATCTCTCAAGTAACTGAACAATTCTTATACATGGCCTGGAAGCAACATATAGTATCCTAAGAATAGTACTGAAGCCTTTAGCTTCACCTCTCTTCTCAACAATCCTAAATTTTGCTACTAATTATTGGTAAAAAGGTCTAAATTTTGAACCAAACAATACCTGTACCCACCATACACTAAAATACGAAGACGTGTTCCAGAAAACTCATTCCTCTCTACCCTCATACAGTTGTCGTCATCCACTTGAATAGACCTGAAAAAACAGAATATTTTTATTTCTGAGGAGCATACCAACAAACAGGTAGAGACCACCGACAAACAAGAACACATCACACTTGAAGATAGACTGAGGCTTTACTATCTTAAACTGAAAAAAACACAAGGGAAGTTTGGATGTACCAGATTTATGAGAATCACATGAACACACTAGCTACAGGTATGAATCGAAAGTAAACAGAGAAACAAGACAGAGAGGCCAAGTTCTGTAACTACAATTGCAATGCAACCTAAATCATGTCTTGTACCAAACTGTGCGAGATACAGTTGGATAAGATGAAACAAAAGAGATAAAGATTACAAGTTATCCACGCACAATCTCATGAATATGAATTACGTAGCATCAAAACTTAAATACCTTTAAAAGCAGGCTAGCACATAATGTGAACATGCTGACGGAGTACCTAACATTAATTCATGGAAATAGTGAATTGGAGCACAACCAGGATGACAACAGAAAGTATTGCTACAGCAGAAAAATTGATCGACTAAAATAAATGCACGTCTCTATTCTAGTGGTACAGTAAATACAGGGTAGAAGATATTAACCATATTTGAATGGATGGCTCTGCAAGATAGGAAAATAGGTCAAATGTGAACGAAATCAAAGTCTTACAGTATATAGAATTTCAAACAAAAATAATGGTGCTGATTTTCTTTACGTATCCATGGCTACGGAAAAAAAATTGATGGAGCACAGTTAGAATCGCATTTACTCATCAAAAATAGCACATTCCCATCTGGTGTATGCTACAAAAAACAAACAAGCAATAACCTGAAGGAAAAATCGCATTTCCCTGTTATACATGATTACTCTTGCATTGAGAGCAGGTTAAACCAAAATATTAGTGAAGATTGACAGGCTGGATGAGAATCAGTGTCCACCTCTTGGCAATAGAAATAAATCAAACTTAGCTTCCGTGAATATTGACAGGCTGGGAGAAGGTCAGTGTCCGCCAACATAAGGTGTCCAACCAACCACATATAAAAATCTAGCAGTTCGGAGTTAGCCCACATTCGCCAGCCGATGTAAGAAATTTGAGAGTTACGAGATGTGGGGCCAACATAAAATAGGAGCATGTACAAATAATACATTTCCAAACTTGCATCCAATATAGATTGCATTGCTTCTTTACATAGACATAAAATAGGAGCACGCCCAGCTATATCGTTCTGTTCATTTCACCATGTATCAACAGATCAAAACTAGAAATAAATAGGTGCTTAGCCATCCAGCGTTAGCCTAAGCTCAGTGTGAAAATATGAGAACCAACCCTGAGAAAGTTTACTGTACTGCAGGTGTATGCAGTGCTTTCAAAGAGGTGACAAAGACCAACAAATGTACCATGAACTGGAAGAATAAAAGCTGATCCTGCATCTTGCACTTTTCGCTAGTTGATACCATGTCTCACTATTATTCAGGCCTGCGCCTACAATGTCTCACTATTGTTCAATTCTACGCCTAGAGAAATTCAGAAGCCTTCGACATATAGACAGCCACAGGTCAAGTGAAAATCCGTACTTTTACCAGGACGATTCAAGTTTTAGAAAAGGCACATTTGTGTTCTTTAGTAAGATTAGCTAATCGATAGGTGTAAATCTCGATATATTCAGA
Organism: Triticum aestivum; assembly: GCF_018294505.1. Lineage (NCBI taxonomy): Eukaryota > Viridiplantae > Streptophyta > Magnoliopsida > Poales > Poaceae > Triticum > Triticum aestivum. Next base: position 112,162,605 of record NC_057814.1, read on the forward strand.
ATATGATTGCCCCAGATGGCAGTGGCTCAACTAACTCAAAAACTAACTAGACATTACACTCCCTATCAACAAGCCGGTGACATTGTGCATTAAGATTACAGTTACTTGGGCACGAATGTTTTGTGCTTCTTTTTGGGGCATGATTTTTCGCTGCGAGGCTTGTTTTTTCACATTTACTTGTACTTTACCCTTTCCTAGTTCTTTATGTTCCTTCTGCAATAGAGCATATTTACAATGATGGGATGACCATTGTCATACAGTAGCAGCATCCCAACTCCATTCTAAGTAAATGGCTGAACATGGTATTTCTCAATACTATGTGACAGTCTAGTTATTTCAAAACGGTGGAGCTCCAATGAAGAAAAAAAGGGACAGTTTATCTATAACAGAGTAGAAACAGGGCCATCGCCTTTGGCTGGATCTAAGAAGATACTGTACTGTTGTTCCTTCTCCGCAGCCTTCTTCTCCTCCTACAGCATGACATCCACCTCCTCCTTGAATTGATCCCACCTCCGAGCGCCAGTCTCCACCATCAACCTACATCAGTACATCACCTCTTCATTATGCAAGATCCTCTCTTCTGTTTCTTTTCCTTTCTTTCTCTTCTTCTGCCTCGCTCCCAAAAACCAAGAACCCTAACCCTATAAATTAAGAAATTTGTGGAGGAGGAGGAAGAGGAGGGAGATCTTACCGGCGAGAAGAAAGCCGACGATGGAGGGCGACGCCGGAGAAGGCCATTGTCGCCGCCCAGCTCGCGTCGGATCGTTGCACTGCCTATGTCGCCTCGGTTCGCTACCGATCAGAGGCGCAAAGTGGACTACTTCACGCGCGAGAGATGGGAGTAGGCCTCGCCTCCGGTTGGTCCCTCCGGGGCCGCCGCTGTCGTCGCCTCCCCATTGCCAGAGAGGGGAGGGTCGGGATAGAGGAACACCTGCCCGAGCCCGTGAAAACCGCTCGCACCTGTTCATGTACGGGGTGAGTGGGCTAGCTCCTAGCGACCAGCCAAAGCCCAACCGTTTCCATCGACATAATTTTACAGTGGGCAAACATAATTTTACAGCCGGACCATCTCTCTCGGTCGATCGACTCGGGCGAGGAATTACTTATTCCTCACCCAGGGTTATTAATACGGTTCTACGAGAAAATCTATTTATATATATGCATAACGTGTATAATATGTAGTGTCGTAAAATACCCAAACAAAAAAGAATTAAATGGAAAACACAAATTTAATGGAAAAATAAAAAGTAAAACCAACCCCCCCAAACATTTAGTACCGGTTAGTGTTACCAACCGGTACTAATGGTCTACCAGCACCCGGGCCTGGCTCGTGCCACGTGGTGGCACTTTAGCGCCGGTTCGTGCCGAACCGGTAGTAAGGGGGGGGGGGCTTTAGTCTACACTCTTTACGAACCGGCGCTAAAGCCCGGTTCTGCACTAGTGAATGTTTACTTATTACGAACACTACATACGAAATTTGCTTTAGATATATGGTCTAATGACATACAAATTTCTTACCGTCCGGATAGAAACTACAACTGTTTACTGTATAATAATTCAAAATAAGAAACACAAATAGTTATCAATTTTCCTTATTTCAGACACTACGTACAAAAAGTACAAAAATAGATAGAGATTTTATATACAATTCAACTTACAAACAACACATGGAATTCAAAAATAGGAATTGCATCCACTCGATTACATATAACATGTAGCAATGGAGAAAAAATTGTCGATGTAACATGCCAAGTTGGGCATGCATGTGTTACTTCTGCAAATAGAAAAGTATGATGAAGTGTATGAGATGTATCAACATGAATGGTTTTGGTAGTACAAAAGTAGTTCAACACGAATACTAAAGATGAACTGAAGCATATATAAACTGATCACCATCGGTGGATCGAGTTCATGATTTGCCAATGTGCCATGTCTACAAGGTAGAATATCATGAAAAGAATGTAACATTGTGTCATGCCAGCAAAAATAAGAGTTCAAAGCACAAATCATGTCATGTATGTGATAATCTCTACTCCTAATGGACGAGTTGGTTGAATAGTCCCCCCACTTTCGTCTGGTTTTATTTCGACTGTTTTTTTTCGTCATCCTCCCACCTTCGGTTTTTTTCGTCATCCTCCCACCTCCGTGCTCCCTGTTGGTTTTCCCCTCCGCATCGCTCGATCCAACTCCTCCCTCTCCCTCGGTCTCGCCTCTCCTATCGCTCGATGTCGCTCGATCCTCTCTAGGGTTCGCCGCCCGCCGCCGTCCCTCGCCGTCCTGCTCCGCTGTCGCCCCTCCCTCCACCTACCTCGCCCCTGCTCTAGGGTTCGCCTCCCGCCGCCCTGCTCCGCTGTTGCCCGTCCTTCCGCCTGCCTTGCCCCCTCCCCTACACTCACCCCTGCCCGATCTGGATGAGGCGTTGCCTCCCGTTCCTCTCATCGCGTCCCTTGTGCCAGCCATGGAAGAGGGGAGGAAGAAGGGGAGGGAGAGCAAAGAGGACCGCGGTGGCGATGTGCCAACGTTGGCAGGACGAAGATGTGTGAATCAAGGAGTCCCTGCATCTACCCGCGACCCTAGAATAGCCGCTACCGCTGTGACCTTTCTCCATGCCGTGAGCTTCGAGGAGTCTGGCGGCGCCATCACGCCGGCCTCTGTCCAAGAGGTCATCGCGCTCAACAGGCCCTCACTCCTCGGCTCCGCCTGCAGAGGTCGTCGACGCCATCGCAGGGTGCCGCTTTGAGGCCGGGGTTGAAGCTGCCACCGAGGAGGCCATCTTGACGCAGATGTTGCAGGCACTCCTGACGTTCATGCGCTCCCCTGCGATTAGTGACCAACACATCTGCTCTATCGTGAGCATGTGCTTCGTGTCATACAGGTCGCGGCCAAAGGCGAGCTCGTGCAGCGGTTCAGGTGCATCCCATAGGGGCAGCTCAAGTTTCTTTCATAATGCTATTTGTTCTGAGTGCATTGCATATTGAAGTAAACTGGATGGGCTAATCTTGAGTTCCTCCATCAAGTTATATTACCTCGACAAGAAAAGGTGCAGGAAAACCATATAAAGTACTATGGTGAGTCTATCTCAATTGAACTAGAACTCAAATTGTAGCAATTCCAAGCTTTTTTCTACAACTGCAATTGGGTGGACTATGGTATGGGTCGGTTTATTAGTTTGAAGGGATTTTAAGTGACAACCTGCTACTTTTTCTACTGGTAGTGAATTCAAATTAAGTCTGATGTCTCTATCTAATATACTGAACCTGGAAGATTTGTCTGAGGTCTTTATCTAATATATCAAGAATTGTCTTTCTGTTCTGAACATGAGAAATTTACCTTACTGTTAACTGCAGTTTTGTCTCATTGCCAATATATCTGCATAAGGTACATCTAAGGAGGCCTTCTCCGACAAGGAGGCTGCGGGTCAAGGTCGTCGGCAGCGACGATGCCGCCAGCCGCAAGCGCCGCCGCGAGGACGACAAAAGTGAGCACTTTACCCCCGCCAGATCGATCGCGTCTTCCCCCTTCTTTTCGCGCAAATTAAACCTGTGCGCAACTCGGATCTGGATTTGTGTGATTTTCAGCTATGCTTGTTCGTTAGGGATTTGTGGTTAGGTAAAGGGAGAGCAAGATAATGGAGATAATTTGAATAAATAAAAAGGTTTGGATTTCGAGCTGTACGCCTGTACTCTACTATGTAATCCAGGCGACTAATTTGGATGCAGCACATCTGTCGCCACATATTTGGTTGTAGCAGTAGTGTTCAGCAGACTGCATCATATACCATTTACTCCCTCCGTCTCAAATTAGTTGACTCAGACTTGTCTAGATAGACATGTTTTAGTGTTAGATTAGATACATACATGCCTACACAAATCTAAAACAACTAATTTGGGACGGAGGTAATAGAGTATTTTGTATGCGATTGGTCTGCAGAACTGGTGAGCTGCATACTGGTTAAGGCCGGTTATGTGTGATTCGCGTTCTGTGTCTGTATGTGTGATCCAGGCAGCACAATTCTCCAGACTCGGATCAAAGGAACAGGCTGATCAAGTATTAAACATCTTTCACAAGAGAAATGTGATTTGCTTGATTGCTGCATTGAATCTGCAGTTTTTATATCTCTGAATGTATCATCCAAAGGTCCAACACAAGTAGAAGGATAGATTCATCAAAATTGTTATATTTCTGAATGTATACATGGATATCTAGAAATGTGTTTAGTTTTTTTTTTGCAAATAAGAAATATATTTAGTTAGGAGGTGTGGAGTGAGGAGCTCCTAAATCTCTAGAACTCTCTCCATAAACTTGCTCTCTATTCCACATCTCATCTCAATTTATGTCGTTTTGCATTGATACATTTACATTCGATATTAGTCTGCTCATAATCAGTTAATCACTTACTTTTAGTTAGTACGAACACTTGTAGACTGTTATACACACCGGTAATGTCGGTACAGTACTAGCACCGTCCATTGATCAAATATTTAGTATTTAGTTGATTGTTTTTTCATAAATGATCAACATACTATTTATGACCCAGTCCTAGCAAGATACAGATTATTTTGCAATGGAGGAACAATAATTTGCACCGTACTACATGCGGAACTATATCGCCGCAGGTTCCACCCAAAAATATTTAGAATAATTTATGTAAATATCAGGCCGCTGCCAACATGATGTTTCTATTATGTTTCAGGAGAAGTTTAGATCTTTTTGGACAGTTACTGCAGCCAACAGCCAACATTCTAAATGAGTATAAAACAATGCTATGAGGTAATATATCCCTCTGTGATAATAGTTTAACATATGGGCTACTCGTGGTTGCATGCTAAATTATTGCTGGTATCAACTTTATTATTAGTTTAGTGATTATTACAAGCATCTCAATTTTTCAGTCAAAGGCATCTAAAATGTTTCTTGATTCACGCATGTATATTTCAAAGAGGAATGCAGCCTTGAGTAAATGAATATTGCAAAGCTTAATACCAGTCCCAAAAACTTGCTCTGGCCAGAGAAAGAGGCCAATATCCGGCGTGGTCTGTTCAATCTACTACATGTAATTTGGTGTTCTATTGTGCGCACCATCAGTTTTTGTTGTTGTATAAGTTCTACTTCAAATATGTGTAGCTAGACCCCGTCGAAGTGATCTTTTTGTTTCTCGTCTCATGTAACTGAAGAAAATGAGAGAAGGTATTGGACACTGGTCATGTATGTAGTCGGCAGAGCTGTTTTATGCAATGCCTATTGTCACAATAGCATATATGTCTATACGGGGAGGAGACCAAGAGAGTACATCAGAAGCCATTGATTTGCCATGGAATATTAAAAACTTTCAGATGACCTGTTCATATGATGGTATCCACAAGAAACTTCATATCCTGTATGTTTTAGCATGCTCCACACAAATATATTAATTAATTTGTGTAGGTATGCTTCTCCTTCTTTCAGTTCCTGAATAATTATACCACCATCTGTGTGGAGTATCTTGTAGTGCTCCACACAAATAGATAAATTATTTTTTATGAGTATGCTTCTCCTTTTATCAGCTCCTGAAGAATTATACTGATGTCGTGTGCTTTATTTGCAAGATTTATATGACTTAAACAAGAACTTGTTAAATAATATGAGTGCATATAAGTAGATTGATCTTGCCTCTTATGTAGTCTGGTAGATTTGGAAAGAAAGGAATTGCAGATTTTGTCTGGACAAAGAGATGAAGCCAGAAAGGTAAATGTCTCAAGTTCTACAGAATGTTCGCCTCATATTGGAGGCATTTGAAACAAGCCTTTGCTACTGTACATCCAAGCTGGGTTCTTGATGTTAATTTCATTTATACGCATAGTAATAAATTTTGCCCCTGGCTTCCTAAGCATATACTTTGTTCCTGGCTAGGAATAATTTCCGAACAGTTTTACAAATGGTGAAAAAGAAAGGGTTTTGTTTACTATTTTTTATGACCGTGGACTCATGAGTTCATAACATATAATGTATTATTTGTGTTCATTCCTTTAATGTGGATTATAACATGATCTACCTTTGCATAAACATCGATGACTACTTTTGGTTCATATTCATGCATCCACTTCTCGATATTGAGATTTTTCACATATACTGAACTTGTCTTAGTCAGCCCAACTCAGCTGTATGTGTGACATTTATAAGATGACTCCGTAAAATTCATAGAAGACACTATTCTTTTATTCTGTTCTTTTGTTTCTTCCAGATTTTGCTCTCCTCGCTTATACTTCGATATTGTTAATTTGATTAGATGACTCGGTCGATGATGTTGGGCATGTCCATGGTATCCATTAAAAAACTTTAAAAAAAAGTCTTGCACCGGAATAAAATTAGATAGCACACCACTTATGAGTCGAAACATATGCAAGCCAAGCCGGTACCATAAAATTAGTAGATTAGGTCCATTCCAGCCGCTAATTCTTTGTGCCAATGCTAAGTATGTGATGATCTTTCCACAAAAAATCAAGTTTGTATAGAGTGACCAATGCTAAGTATGTGATAAGCTTGCACTGACTTTTAGTTACATCTGATGATCTTTCCACAAAAAATGTATTATAGAGTGTAATATTTACAGTGTGGGGATGTTGGTGGCCAAGAAAGTTTATGCCCTTGTGAAGACATTACTATGAAGTCCTAAGTTATCCTGTAAAAAGGATTCTTATGATACGCATGTAAATCAACTTCTGAACTTTTATGTAGATATTTAAGTGCCAATACCATCTTTTGGTATAACACAAAAAAATCAAGTTTTGAGGCCAGAGATTTACCTTACTTTTGCATAAGGTTTTGTTGTAATTCGTTACCAAGATGGGTAGCACTGTATAGTTTCCTAGCAGCATCATTTGGCCAGCTTCTTAGATTTTATCTGCATGAATAGTAGATTTTCTCATTTTGATTTAGAACATTGTAAATGTTCACCTCAGCTGCCAGATTAACATAATGGAACGTCGTCAGGTGTATTTGAAGGTTGCCAGTTTAGGTGGGCCAAACAACCAGTGCGCTGAGGTCAAAATAAGCATGACACCAGTTTGATTCTTTTAGGGGTCGCCTACATGATGAAAGATGCTCAGGCACACATCATTGTTGGGTTTTCGCATGTCATGTCATACTTGGTCTGTAACTGAATCTTGAGAATTCATTTGTATGACTTGATGTACAGACGTGTTATTCATAATGAAAATAATATCATTGTATGTGCTTAAAATATTATGTCATAACTCTGTAAAAAATGGCATCTTCTACTAGATAAAGAAGTGATAATGGTAAAAAAAAAAATCTTTGGGCAGTCTCCATGTGTAGAAGGTTGGAGCGTTTAGATATTAGGAAGTGTGCATTAATTCTCCCGATGGAAAATCGCCCAGCTAGGGAATGAGAATAGCGACACGAAATCCAGATTTTTGATGTGCTTGTATTTAAAACAAGATAAGAGCAAGATAATAAAAATTGATGTATGCTTTCTTAAAGGTTTAAGGAACTACGGATAACAATGTCTGCACACTATCGATACACACATGTGAGTATACATGGATGGGTATCATCACTATCCTAACCATTTTACTATTGGCTGGTTTCAATGACATTTTGTTTATCAGCCAGTAACATATTATTGCGTTTGATAGTATGATTTATGTTAGTTGATTGTAAAAAAAGAGACGTGTGTTCTTTTAGACGACATTGTTCTCGGTTATTTTAGCTTTATGAATTGCATCTTAATTTTTTGTAAAAGCCCGTGGCAACGCACGGGCGTTATACTAGTATACTTAGTGTTCCAAATAATACAACTTGGTGCAGACACCATGCATAGACATGATGATAAGATATACACATTGTGTCGAGAGTTATGGAGCTGGAATAGTTTAGAAATTTTTGATGAGTGTACCCTGATGAAAACATTGTTAGATGTGCGGGCCATAACACATATTTCAGATGTACAAACATTCATATGGAAAATAATGGCCAGAGTTATGTACCATAAATGCTCAAAATCTAAGATGACATATATAAAAAGATGTAGGTAAAGCTAGCAAATACGCAGGTTACTAACAGAAGAAATAAATAGATTAGAACTATCTCCATCGATAGATAGATGACTTTGTCCTATAACACGTCTTACCAAAGTGCTGACATTTATATATCTGTACATAAATAATATTTTTTTCATCACCAACCACTTAGTATTAATAATACAATCATTAGTTGATCTGCATAAGTGCATGTTTATACAATAATAATGACCAAAGCTATGCACAAAATACCATATCGAAATCTAAAACGACAACTGTGACAATACTATATAAATCTAGCCTCGCAAATGCGCGCGTCACCCTACTGGTTTACAGTAAATCATAAGATGCCTTCATGCGGTTCTTGCAGATAGCGGTAAAAAACACTGCTACTCTTGATCTCACAATCTCCATTGGAGCATGTCCAGACGCAACGGCAAGCACTACGATCTCACAAAATCGAACAAAAGGACAGGATTCCCCGACTCGGATTCAGTGGCTGATGGATGATCTCTTCTACTCCCTCCGTTCCTAAATATAAGTCTTTTTAGACATTTCAAATGGACAACAACATACGAATGTATATAAACATATTTTAGAGTGTAGATTCACTCATTTTGCTTCGTATGTAGTCTCTTATTGAAATCTCTAAAAAGACTTATATTTAGTAATTGAACTCCGATGAGGAAGGAGTATCTAGTAGTGCATGTGGCCGTTGCTCCGGTCCAGTCACGTCTTGTCCCAACTCATTCCGGATTACCCGGCGATGATGATGATGATCCACCTGCTGCCGCCTTGGGCGTCTCCGTGGTATTCCCTTCTGCACCGAACGGAAAATCAACAGGAAACTCAGCTCATACGCGGGCTCGCCTGGGCCGAAACAGACGACGGGCCAGGCATCAACCGTGCTTACGCGTGGGCGGCCAACCGTGTGAAATGCAACGGGAGCGTACGTACCGTGGTCGACGACGACGAGGCCCTTCCGGTGCCGCTCCATGACGGCGAGGATGTACTTGAAGGACTCCGTGTCGCAGGGGATGGTGAGCGCGCCGCCCACGTAAACGAACTCGAACTCCTCCTCGGCCTTCTCCAGCAGCCGCCGGAACACAGGGTTGCCCAGGTACGGCGTCGGCACCACGAACCGCCGCCGCTCCGCGCCCACGTACACCGCGCAGCACCCGCGCGGCACGCCCGCGGGGGCGCCCGGGGTCATCGGCCCGCCGTCGCTGTGCTCCTCCTCCTTCTCCGGCGCCGGCACCACCAGCGGCAACTTGCTGGCGCTGGCAGCATCCTCGTTCTGTTGATAAGCATTGGCGTTGGGCTCGCCCGCCGTCCCGTGAGCATTACTCCCCCCTTCCATCAATCGGCGGCTAGACGGCTCGCACGGTCGCCACGATTACGGCCGGGACGACCTAAACGAGCTAACATGGATCTGGTTCAATGATCGTAACTCGTATGGAATTATTAACTCGCCTTGAACTGGGCACGTGCAAGAGGCTTTCGTTGCCCCCTATACACAAATCGTTGATCCTAATAGCTTGAGGAATAGATGAATGCTCATCAACTGGCAAGGGTGTACCGACCAGAGGACAGAGGAGGGGCAATGGAGTTCATGTACGGGTACGGCCACCATATTCACGTCATGCACGGTCTTCACTCGAGGAATAATGGTCGCGCGAGTTCTGAGGCGGATTCCTCTCCGTGCTGTGAGGAGACGCTAACCACAGGAGGAGGGGCGCATT
>NC_057814.1:112172569-112182406 GCF_018294505.1 Triticum aestivum
GGGGGCGCATTGCATTTCTAACCGATCCCCTGCAGGCTAGGATTGTTTAGAGGAATAAAAACTCGGGTTTACTTCTCTCATTGTCATCTAGCCGATCCTCACTAATCTATAGTGTAGAATAATTTATTCTCAGCCGCGCATACCATTGCTATATTTGCTCGGCCGCTACCTCCTGGAGAAAAAAAAATCTCCTCCCTTCAGCTGCTTCACCCACCCCACGCCTGCGCCGGATCTACGCCGGCGCCATCTTTCCCATCCCCAGCAGACCACCACCCGCCACCGCGGACGCTCCGTAGGATCCGCCGCGGTCCTTGACCACTTTCTCGTCCCGTCACAGGCGCAGAATCGGTAGATCCGTGGCAGCCGCCGGATTTGACACATCCGGCCGCCGGCGACTGCGGCTTTCTCATGGATTGGCCGGGTATCGGACCACACAGCCCCGGCAACGCCTCCGCGCCACATGCAGGTACTCCACTTGTAGCCGCTCGGATCTCACTCATCGGCGGTTCGCCGGCAAAGACTCGCCCAGCTGTCGCTCGGGCTCGGCACTGGCCCAGCAGCTCATCAGCTCCACGTTGCGCGTTATAAATTGCGACGACTGCCCGTTGCAGGTGATGCGCCGAGTTTCCACCACGCCGGAACACCCTGAATGGATGTTCTTCAAGTGCAAAAAAGATGGGGCATGTGCTTTACTTTATTCAGGTTTTCACCGGATTCGGCACAATTTGTAGCTCATTGTTTGCTCCAATTTGTGTGTACAATGGATGCAAATTTTGGTATTGGGAAGAAGATTACAACGATCTATTGATAACACAAAATTTGATATATTTTCATGCACTCTTTGCTAGAACAGAGATTAGAGATTAGACTAGATGCGAAGCAACATCGAATTTGTCGGAATCGAAGAAAAAAGAAGTGTGCAACCTCGAAAGCCAGTAGAGAAAATCAACAATGAAAACATAGAGAAAATATTAATGCGACTAGTGGGAGCAATTATGAAAGTTGGATATCTTTTAAAGTGTCGAATTGTGGTTCTTTTTTTCTGTGGTTTCGTTCTCGTAGCTATAAATTGGTGAATTATGTACTTCAATGTATTAGAATGTCGTTCAATGATATAAAGAAGCACCAAAATTTGTTTTGGTGGCCAAAAATGAAATGCAAATGGAAAAAAAATTACGGGATCAGCTAGGTCCGACCAAAATTTAGTGGAGTAAAAATACTTCACTAAAGGTTTATTCTGCCGGATCTTCCTTTATTTTTAGGGATTGGTTAGAGTTGCTATAAGGGAGAGGGCTCTGGCCGCCAAAGAACAACAGGGTACCTCCAGCCAAACTGTTGACCAGTAAACCATACCCATGAAAATAATACTTTGGTTTGGTTACCCTAACAAGGTACTTCTTTTGTAAAGAAATATAAGAGCGTTTGTGCAAAAGAAGTACTGTATATACATATAACTAATAAAGTAACCGAGAAAATGGCCATCCATCAGGTGAAGAGGCCGGGGGAATAACTTTGGACGGTTCACCGTGATGTCATCGCTGAGCCCACTAATTTTCCTATCTCACGGGTGTAAGAACACACTTCGTTTCGCCCTTCTTATATAACTATATGATGTTTCGCGCGTTGCAGCGAGAACCTTGCTAAACAAGATGTATTAGTTTGCTACAAAAATATCTAAAATTAATGGAAGCAATGTAGGCTTGAAATAAAATAAAATACAAAGGGTATAAAAAGAGGAAAAGAATTGCCGTTGAAATAATGACATTTCTAACAAAAAATGTGAAGGGTGAACTGCATAGGTATCATGTCGCCCAACACATATATTGTCACTACAAAATCTAATACAAAAAGTAACTTATGACTAACCTGCAAGAATTGATGATGTGGCGCGCTGCATGTACAGAGTAATGCAAAACAATGTAATCTATGATTTGCATGCATGAGTTGCTTATGTGGCAATTACATGTCTAGGAAAAATAGATAATGTAGCGTAGCTATTTCGAAAGGACTGCAATATTCAGGGAACGGTACCTGAGAGCGTTTTTTCTAGCGAACGCCAAACTTGCCATGCGAAATCAACCAAAAACTTGACAATTTTTGTAAGAATTGCCATGTTCGGAGGCGAAAACTGCCATGTAGCGTGTTTAAAAAAATTGCTATGTTTTGCAGAAAATTGCTGTTTGTTTGGTCGTGATCAGACGACTTGGGGGCGTTCCCTCCATCACAGGGGATGTTCCCTAGTTATTTTTCCTCTTTAGGAATAAAAGATTGTCCTTAGCCTGATATAGTTGAAGGGGTAAATAGCAATCAGACACTATTTTTATAAATATAATTTCTACTGTTAATTCCAAACTTAATTTCAATTAATGCAATTAATAACACTTTCAATATTAATCACAATAAACACAATCAATGTTGTTTCTAAATGATGGTTATGTGATGGATAAATCATTGGAGCAACGTGGGATGCTAGATATAGGCGGTTGAATGGCTAGGATCATTCAGGTTCACTAAACTGCTGCTTTTATAAGTAGTACTTCCTCTGTTCCAAAATAAGTGTCGTGGTTTTACTTATTGTGAAATGGATGAGTAGCAGATAGATATATGGTAGTATAGATTAATCTTGAGGTGTGTAAGAAGTGAAACTAGCTCACTTGGTTAGAGGAGCAGACGTACAACCCAAGCACATAGGGATGCGGATTTGGGGCTTTTATTATTTCAAAATCAAAATCAATTTGAAGTCCTCTAGCGCAAAGGAAAGTAAATTTTGAGGTGCTTGTTGATGTCTTCATCCCCCTTTGGAGAATATGTATAGTGTTTAGGTTTTTGATGAGCTCGAGAGTGCGTTAACGACCGACGGCTACTATACAGTAGCTTTGGCCTGCAATTTTCAATTCATGGCAAGAACTCTTAAGCCTGCTCTAAATGCAGCGTGGAAGATTTAGGCCAAGCCCAAAGTTGGATTTTATCATCAGCTAAAATCCAGATGATGTCTTCACAATGCTATCCACTCTCTTTGCGAGCTAGTTCCCGAGTCAGCCGCTCACATACTCCTTGCTTGCACACATGTTTCGGTGATGTTCATGGCCACTGATGACCGAACTGCTAGCAGTGGTGTTCAATCCAATTTGGTTAGATTCTGGTGGAGTAAAACCTGGAATTGTTCTGTTATTTCAAAAAAACAGGAGACTCCTCCTTGCTATTTCGCTTTGAACTTGCGGAAAGGGAGGAACTAAGGAACCTTTAAAAAAAATAACATTCCCGGATTACATGGCGGGTATGATTAGAGGCGAGCTAAATTTATTTTTGGAAGGCTAACTTAAGAGTCTGAGTCGTATCTTATCTATTGCGTTGCTTTCTTGAGCTATTATTTTTGGCTGGTTCAATAGAAATGTAAAACTTTTCTACCTTCTTAATAGAAAGCCAGAGCTCCTACTACCTTTGCACCTTTTTTTTTGTCGATGAGTGTTTCCTAGAGTAGGACGAATCGTGTGGTCTTGGCCTTAGGAGGGCTTAGTGGTTGGAGGCACGACATATGCGAGGCAGGGCCGGGCCTATAGTGGTACCAAATGTGCAGCCAGCACAGGGCCCACAATTTTAGAGGCCCCAAAGTTTTATATAGGCCTAGTAGTATTCCAGGCGCTGGAGTTGGGCCTGAGTCGATCAGGAGCTGGAGCTAGGCCTCAATGCCATCAAGCGCACGAGCGCTGGTGCTCGATCGATCTTTCGAGATAATATGGAAACACTACCGTCGATCAATAATAATAATGGGATCGCTACAGAAGTCCATCGGGATTGTTTTGTCTCTCGATCTGGAGACTGGACGCGTTGGCTTCGCTACAGAAAACATGATCGTCTCATCGCCTTCGCCTCATCAGATCGATCGTATCCAGGCCGCTGCCGTTGTTGCCTTCCTAGCTTCCTCTTCCAAATTTCAAACTAGTCGCCTCGTCGGATCGATTCGTGACCAACTCCAACCTCCAGGTGCTTAGCGACTCCTCCTTTTTGATTAATTTCGGTTCCTACTCCTAATTCCTAATTTCCTAATTAACTTTTGGCAAGGACCGTTACTTCGTTAGAGATCGGTTCTTACCTCCTTCGTTATCACAGTGTAGCAGTTCAATCGGACAGGGCCCAAAACTAGGTGAGTTAGGTAGTTCGTCTAATTGCCAAACATTAAAGCATGATCTCCAATAGATATAATTTTTTTAAGTCCAATTGTTATGTAAGACATTATATTATATATATTATAAAAAATTCTGCAAGATATATATACATTATAATTGCTTGTTACTTCATTTTTTAGTTAGAAAGGGCCCCATTTTCTAGTTTCGCACAGGGCCCCGGATTTTGTCAGCCCGGCCCTGATGCGAGGTTGCATCTAGTGGTGGTTTAACATTGAGGTGATACCAACCGAGAAATTATGTTTAATTATGTGCTGTTACTTAGTATTTCTCTAGGTTAACCACGAGATAAGTTAAGGAATCAAACTAACTAAAATATCGCCTAAGAACATGTTTGAAAAAAATTACCATTGGATTTGGAAAACATGGGGACATAATTTTATTCAGTTGACGGTTGTAGATCAACAGAGGGGTGCGACTACATGGTATTTATGTAAATTTTATCTGAATGGGAATCAAAAAGTGGGGCAAGCATACAACAAAGAACAAAGACGCCTTATGATCCTAGGCATTCAGTCCTGAATGTCTCCCATTCCCATTTTCTCAAGCTAGCCTCGATCTCCTGTCGCGTTGTCTTGTTAGGAGTAGGTGCTGGCAAGAAAGTGATGAACCTCTGGGACAATTGAGAAAACATACATGCTCAATCGTGCCTCCTTGGTAGTATATATAGACGAATTGTTAATAATGTATCTTGTGGTCCTTAGGATTGGACTTCATGCATTACTTTTGCACAAAAGATTTTCAAAACTTTTGACCATATCTAATTAATGGCTATACAACTAGAGCATCTGCTATCTTAAATTCCATGATATATTTTTGGGCGGAAGGTCTTCACTTATGACCATCTGTAATGCTACACAACAAGACTGTGTGCCAGCTTTTAGATATTTGCTTCGTCTTATCTCTCTCTCTCTGTCCCTCTCTCCCTCTCCCTCCCCCCCTCTCTCTCTCTCTCTCTCTCTCTCTCTCTCTGCTTTGCCCATAAGACTTCAAAAGAGCGCATGACTTGCTTGAGACCTCATATGGTTGGAAATCCTGGAACACGCAAAGTGGATCATGGACCATCTTGCGACCCCAACCTAGTTCATGGCCTCTTTTATATCTAATATTTTTTGCGAATTAAGAGCCAACCAAAATAGATTGGCACAACGAGGTAAAAGTGTAACAACATGAAACTCCGATCAGATAATATTCCATGGCTTTATCATTTTTTTCGGGAGTCTCCAACTAATTGTGGAACATTAAACTTTAGCTTCAGAAGAAAAATATATTTTTTCATATAATTCGCAACCCAGGTATCCATTCTGAAATAAACGCATATGTTGTGTTGTTCATATATCCCTATTCACGAAGAAGACTAGGTCAATGACAAGGAAGCAGGCATGATGCCGTTTAGCTGGGTATGGACAGGGCAAACATATTTCTACGTCGTGGCAAGCCGCTTATAACTTACAAAGGCGAGTATGTTAGGAATGGGGCTGGGTGTAGATGTAGTGCGTGACTTGGTGGTGAACGCGACACACGTGGTGGTCGGAGGCAGAGATTTCTTGATGATATATATTGGGTTGCATCCGATGGAAGGATATGAGGCACTCAACATCTAGCATGACATCGATTTAGTGCAGAGCATGCATCCACTCCTCTTTGTTTGTGTGCGATGCTCGTTTGTTTCTTGATATTATCAATGCAATAGGTCTAGCAATCAGATGAACCAAAATTGCAACAGACATCACAATACCTTTTCAAGAAGATGAGTACCACGATGTTTAAGAAACAAGGAGATATTAGTTTTTGCAGATGCAGATTAAAAGAGAAAAGTGTGAACATTAAATATGTTAGAATAAACCGAGGCACTCCGTCGATCAACCGAGGACCAAGCAATCACACAAGCACGACACCGAGATTTGTTAACGAGGTTCACCGACATGGCTACATCTCCGGGGCCTGACTATGGGCGCTCCTCCCCATGACACCGCTACAATACCGCACCGGTCGCCCTGGACACCGGCACATGCCGCCGGCTTCCCCTGCGTTCCGGTGCTATTATGTTGGCATAGGTTACTGTCTAGCCCCGCTATATATGAGAGGCCTAGGATACAAGTGTCCTACTTGGACACGACTCCATATCCTATCTAAACACAATACAACTACAAGTCCAGTTGTAACCTACCTTGTACACAATATTCGACACAACTCTAACAAGCCGGTCACCATCAGCATCACGCTCCTATATCGTCGTCGCCGATCCCACCATCGTCTTCTGTATCAACCGACTTGCGTCGATCCGTCAGACTGTCCAGGCCAACTGCCCTATGTGTCTGACCTGAGCCGAACTTTCCTGACTGCAACCATCTGCAACTCCTCACAGCCATCATCGTCCATCTTAACTGGCTTGACACCCCGCAACACCTTCAAGCATACCTGTCGCGCCAACAATCTTTCACCCATGTCTGTCATAACCCAAGGTTTTCAGTTTTGTTGAACTTCTTCACCTCAAACCTGATGCCTGATGACATCATGATTCTTCGTAAGACTGACGCTGCGAAAAATTATCCGAGCTTCCCTCTCACGTGATGCCCAAGTACACAAACAAATATGTACTACTAGCAAATTCCAACCAAAAACAACCTTCTGGTCTTCACGTGTGTAGCTCCCTGGCACTCAACTCCCGATGCTAGTACTGCCCTTTGTGTCAAATCTGCTCCTGAAGGATACACAAACGATGGATATTTTCCTTTGCCGATCTGAATCTGTAGGTTACCTTGGTGTTGCACGTCTACCGGCTCCTCTAGGGACTCGGTCCCTCTTTTTTCTGAAAACAAATCTCGTGCTCAGCACGTCCGGCTCGCAGCTTTCCAGCCCGCAGGCTGTCCTATGGTTCTGGACCGGCCTGCTGGCCTGCTGGCCTGCTCGATCCACCGCGCCTGGCGGCCTGCCCGGCTGCACGGGCCGCAGCCCCGCACTTGGGTCTCTGCACTGCATCGCTGCGCTCACGCGGTATGCGCTCGACCAGATCTCGCCGAGAACTCTGCTCACACACGTACAAGTCGCCCGAGCCCGAGCCCGATCGGTATCTCGCCGAGTTCCACGCTGACGCCGCCGCGTGCCACTTTCCGATAGCTTCTTGTACTCGCCGACTCCTTCGGATCGAAAATTCCAGCCAGCACGTTTCTGTCTCAGACGACCTCCTGTGCGGACAACATCAATCCACGTCGAGCTTTCCTCCTCCTCCAAATCAACATCACGGCCTCAAATCGAACCTTGCTCATGATACCACTTGTTAGAATAAACCGAGGCACTCCGTTGATCAACCGAGGACCAAGCAATCACACAAACACGACACCGAGATTTGTTAACGAGGTTCACCGATATGGCTACATCCCGGGGCCTGACTATGGGCGCTCCTCCCCATGACACCGCTACAATACCGCACCGGTCGCCCTGGACACCGGCACATGCCGCCGGCTTCCCCGGCGTTCCACTGCTATTATGTTGGCATAGGTTACATCGTGTGTCTAGCCCCGCTATATATGAGAGGCCTAGGATACAAGTGTCCTACTTGGACACGACTCCATATCCTATATAAACACAATACAACTACAAGTCCAATTGTAACCTACCTTGTACACAATATTCGACACAACTCTAACAAAATATATTATGATGGAAGGTACACACTCGACTGGTCCTCAGTTGCGTATATGTACATGGATTTTAACAACGTATCCTTGTTGCTTGGAATCAATTTCAAGAGATATTTTTTGACAGGAGATTCTGATAAAAAAAACGTCCCCCGCTAATGTAATGCGACAAGCGCGTGATTTTATTTTATGTTCGTTCCAAACTTGTCATGTCAGTTTCAATTATGTCGTGCAAGCCAACTCATTCAGTTATCTTTGTTACCCACCCTAGTTCAAAAGAAAATATATATCGCTCCAGTATTATACGTAAATTGAAATGCAATGTAGTGTAAACTAGCACTTAAAAGGAAACATAGGTGCATGTATAATCCTAGTACCAATAATGTAATCCACATACTTCGTACCAAATGGTTTCCTATGGGGAAGGGGTCGGCTTGATTACTAACTCGTAAGGTAAGAAATCCTCGAAGTTGGAAAGTGGGTCATTGTAGTGGCCCCCCTTCGACCCCCTTACCATTTGGACTTGTTGAAAAGAGCATGCTTAGACCCTTCTCTCTCTCTGATTTCATCTGCTTGAACTAGATGATCCCAAAGAAATATTAGAGTGTCGAGCATATGCATCTTGGTTCATTGGCTACCGAAGCATATTTCAGTCAGTGAAGATTGCTCTGTGTGATTAATGTTCGTGGCATGTTGTACTCAAACAATTTGTAATAGTCCAACCACGGAAGATCTAGAACACGGATGCATGGAGTTTGTACTCAAGTGCAATCTCTTCTCGTAATGAGTTTTCCATGATAACATCCTAACCAGAGAAAACTTGCCAATTTGAGGTTGTCCGCATATCCTACTATTTTATTATGACTTACTAATAGAATGCCCCTTCTCACAGATCCCCCTCCCCTCCGAGGTACGAGATCAGAGTATCAACCAATTGTGGGATGATTTTCTAGTTTTGCATTCTAAATACAGTTCAGATGTGTGCAACACCATCTCAACTATGTAACATGAAACATCTCATATAAGTATTGGACATTCATCACTAGCAAGAGATTAACACACAAGGAAGTGGTGATTTTGACCTTGGCAAATATTCGTACTAGTTGCTTATGCCATGTTTTCTTTGGGTATCGATTAGTCTACAAGTTGTGTTTTTATTCTAAAAGGTAGTTTTCCTATCATGTTCTGAAAATAAATAAAGCAGGTAAATGTTTCCATAATAAAAGTGAGAACAATGCACTATTTAGCAGGTAAATGTTTCCATAAAGCAGGTTTTGAGAAGTATTCCACACCAACCGGCATAAGGCCATGCTAGTTTGACTACCCAAAATGCTCCAAAGTGGACTTGTGACCAATACCATAACTTTCTCCGCATTGTCAACCATCCTTGCATTATTATTAACAAAATCGTGTTGTCCCCTAAATGAAAATTAATGACACTGGGTATCTAAAAAAAATGATAGAAAGGTAACACATCATGGCAAGTCTATCTCATAATATCTAAATCTAATCACAAAATTTTATCTAAAATTGACCATGTCATTATATCTCTTGTTCCCCATAACGCATACCCTAACCCTACTTATTCCTACCAAATACAAATATATGACCAAACCTAAAGCTTACTACACATCATAAACATCATACTGACTCCCATTTCACCATTTCATAGATGAATTTGAGAGAATTACCGAAAACTAGGTTTGCCCAAAAGTAAACAATGCCAGCAAATTAGCTGATTCCATTCAACTAGAACATGTATACGCAATGGCAGAGCTATGTGTATAGCTAAAGGGGATGTGCCCCCCCCCCTCCCAACACAACTTCTGGAAGGAAATATTTTTAAGGGGACATAATTAGAACAAAGTATTCTCATTAGCCCCTCCAAACATGTACTTTGCGTTTTGCCCCCTGACATCGCAATCAAGCTTCGCGACTGATAGATGTCACCTCAAGGGATGCAAAGGGGTGTGATTCAATGATAAAATGGCTTCGGTCTAGAGAGATTTTAG
>NC_057814.1:112182744-112185282 GCF_018294505.1 Triticum aestivum
AGAGAAGACTGATTGTGGCAGAGAGACGGAGAAAGATGTCAGTGGCTCGGGTTAGTAGAGGAGGAAGAAGGATCGGGGCTAAGTGAGTGGGTGGCCCACCTGCGGCTTGGGCTCACATGACCCTTGGGTGGGTGGGGGGGGGAGGGGTAAAATGCGAGGAAAGCTATAGTGTGGCTATGAATGAAAACACCAGAGTCTAGCGTTTGGGGTTGTCCACATCTGCGTGATCGGTGGGAACTAGCCAAGCAAGGGCCAAGGTGCAAACGTCACTGCGACATTTGCAGAAAGGGCCAAATTTGGTGAAACATTTAGAAATGGTCTTTTTTTTTTCTTTCATGAACTAGTTATTTTTTTTCATTTTGGCTATTAACCTAGGCTTCATATCTTTCCTGACATCTTCCATTCCCTAGCTTGCAGTAAATCTTGACTCCTCCAACTTTGTACAATCAGCTACTCACAACGCAAGAGGAGAATATGAACCTTGAAGCAACCACTAGATAAAGGTTGTTGATACCATTAATCTGTGAATCTCATTTCGTGTGTAGGGTATGGAATAGCGACCATGCCCCCCATACACCAGCTCATTACGGGTGTGTTGCTACGTTTCTCCGCATTTGATTCTTTTCTTTCCGTTTTCTCTACCGTTTGGCATCATGAACATTTTTTAAAATTTTCATTTTTAAACATTTCATAAAGATTTTTGAAGTTCCTGATTTTTATAAGTTTTTGTATAGTTTTCAAATATATGTCTTTTTAAATATAATTCATGGACATTTTTCAAATTTTATGAATATGTTTGAAATTCATATATGATTTTTATGTAATATAATTTCTCCAAAATAAATTCATTGTATATATTTAAACTATAAAATAATAATCTTTTTTTAGAACATAGGGCATTTTAAAAACCAGGCGGCGCACCGCCCAAGAAGCGCTCTATGCTGCCTGGCCCGAGGGTTCACAACAATGGATTTGGCTCCTCTGACGTGTAGGAAGTAAGATATGAGAGCTACAGTAACCTGAAGTGCCCCATCCCGCCGAGGCCCTATGCACACGCAATGCGCCAGTGCGGCCACACAATCACAACACTTCAACAAAGTCTGGTCTATGTCTTTATGCACTTGATGAGGCATGTGTGCTGTTTAGGCCTTCTACAATGCTAGGTGCTTAGAGAGGTGGTTATAAAAATAAACCAGATTTTCCTTAAGCACCAGTGTCTATTTCTATAGGAGAGACGCCTAATTAAGCATCACTACCAGAAACCGCAATATTTCTATGGGTTGGAAACAGACAGGAAAAGAGCTGAACCCGACAAGGAAAGTATTTCCTGTCGTCAGGGAAAGCCGACAGAGATAGCTTGACAGGGAAACTTGTTTTTGCCTGTCGGTCATTTCCCTGACGGTCACTCCTGGCGGTGACCGACAGGAAAATATGATTTCGTCAGGTATAGGGTAGCCAGGACTATACGTTATTTCCCTGTCGGTCCGGGCCGACAGGAAAATTCGCAACATTTTGCTGTCAGTTCATCACCGACAGGAATACTCATTACATTTCGCTGTGAGTTCATGCCCGAAAGGAATTTGTACATGTCACAGCCAGAATTATTAGTCATGTCGGTCCGAAACTGCCAGCAATGGATGGTGCAGCTTAATGATCCATTTAAATTTGTATACTGCATCTATCAACACAAATTATACCATGATGATCCTTGTGTCAACCACTACCATAAATTGGACTAATAAGATTCAGTTTTGCACATCTAAGTACATAACAGTTCTCGACAACAAAAGATAAATTTTTCAACTTGCAAGTTGCAAGGATAAGCTTCAGTGCATTACAAACAAAATACATCGTAGTTCCAGAAGTAGATAACCTGCCTCTAGTGTCTATTGCAACTTCCAAAATGCTACTCTGTTAACAACACCACCATTAGTTCCAAAGTTGTGTTACCATGCTCTAAGTCAACAAAGGCACTGCCCAGGTTACTACCACTCTAAGTCTCGCTTTCCAGGTTGTTGGAGTGAAGGTTAGTTGCACCAATAGCCATGTCGCTGATATTCCCATTGGAGTTGTCACCGCCAACAGTTCCACCCAAATCACCATCACCGGTGTTGTCATCAAGCGCTCGGGTTCTAATATGAGATGAATTAGTGCCCCCCTACATAAGATTATTTATTTAGACAAACCAGGAGAGGTTATGAAGCAAACCAGAAAAGGCTTCCCAATTAAAAGTTGCAGTAAACCATCAGGTAGAAAATATAAATGATAATAAAACCAAATGGCCTTTTGTTAGTAAACCATCAACACATCCATTTTGGACAGATTTGGCCAACAACGTTAGTAGTAATTTTAACTAAGAGAGGATGATCAGAATAAACAATGAACATCTACCACAAATGGTGTTTTGAACAGATTTGGCCAAGAACTTAAGTATGATAAATTTAACTAAGTGAGAGTGACCAAAAATTGAGATCCTAGAAAAATAGAATGAATCATGGTGTAGATTCAGTTAAGTTGGGACTACATGTGCATGCAGGA
>NC_057814.1:112185572-112193141 GCF_018294505.1 Triticum aestivum
CTATCAAGCTAAATCTGTATAAAGTACCTTACAAATCAATAAGATCTAAGATATTCATGATATGGCTAATGGCTACTCAAATAACATAATACTCTTTATTTGCAATGGTTGGCTGACCATCAATTTGAGAACAAGTTTCAGGAAGTAATGTATTTACATGTGGTTGGAAACTTTCTCCTTGCCGTAGCTCCTATGGTAGTTCTTTTCCCATCTCCTTAAAAAGGGCCTATGAACAAGTATGCAACATTAGAATAGCTGGTTTGAACAATTAATCTGAAACATGTACACAGATTTGCAAGTACCAAGAAAAGTCTTCCATGCATATCCACTATCTTTTGAAGGTTCTCATTACGTCGCTTCAGTTCTTCGTTTTCTTGAATAGCTCGTCGCTTCAGTTCTTCGTTTTCTTGAATAGTTCGCCGAAATGATGCTGAAGATAACGGCCTCAGTTTCTTCTCTCTAGCTATTGAGATAACATCAGCCTTCTTAATTGCTCCACGAGGAATGCCACCTGATGACTCATATAACATTTGCCCATCTAACTCTCGGTCCTCCCAATCATCAGGATGTGCGGCTCTAGCCAAATCATAGTAATCATCCTAGAACAATAGTAATTTTAACTTGTAAACATGCAAACAGAACAAATAGTTGGTGATAAGAAGACGAGCAAAAACATACGTGGCGTTTTTTTGCCTTCCCACTAAGGGTGGAACTGATGCTGCCACTGCCATCCCAATTCTTTAATCCAGATTTCATTGCAGCATACGTATTCAGGGTGGTAGCCTTCTCAGGCCCATATTTCTGTGCCTACAAGACCAACTAAATGAAATACAAAATAATAAGAAACAATTTGCAAAAAATCTCATACAAGTGTGACATACCAGAATTTGTCGAGCCTCCACAAATGCCAGTGAACCTCCCGGATTTTGAGCAATATCTTCACTCTTGAAGCGAGATTCCTGCCCTCTCTTCCTTAAAAACTTGAACTCTTTTGAGCACCAATAAGCACAAAGATGAGGCCATGCATGTTCCTTAAACCATGGTATTCTGCCTTCCAGGTATTGATCATATTCAAGTTGTGGCAGAGGAAGATCCCTCTTGGCTAGGAACATACTTCTCACCATGTTCTATCCACGTTTCATAGTTTTCCCTAAACCCATATTTATACAAGTGTTTCTCTACCTCATCCCTACCGCGCTTATTATAATTACGACACTTGGCACATGGACACTTGATTTTACCACCTTCGGCTACGCCGGGAAAGGAGAATGCATGCTCTAGAAATCGGTTGGTTTGTTCAAGCCATAGGTTAGAAGGAATTTGACCATACTGCCAACCATTATACATCCATGCACGATCTGCCATTTAACAAACTCTGTGTTGAAAATGGAATAGATCAGCTATTTGCTTATTTAACCTCAACACATCATACTTAATATGAGCTATTTAGCAACAACAATACATATATAGCAATTGGAAGCAAACAGATGTATGCATAAGATAAAAATGTAATGCTGAAAGTTTAATGCTTACCAAAGACTTGCTGAAATAGTGAAAAATATGGAGTCACCAAACTGGCTAAGAAACTCCCAAAGTCCACTAGCAAATCCAAGATCTAATCCTATTACACACAGCATAACAATTTAAGATAATTAGCATAAGGATAGTAGGAAATGAAAAAGAAAGAGCTCAAAAAGCAATCACAACAGCAAAATAATAAAAACCTTTGGTAAGCATTATCAGACCAGAAAACAAGACATGCATAGAATATATTTGAGAAATCAACCAATATTAAACAAAAACAAGCATGTCGTACTGACCACTACCTTGACAATCAGCAGTTTAACTCTGTTTTCTTTCTCGTCAACAAGTGAAATAACTTCAGAAGTCATGTAACCTGGGAGATGTAAGCAAAAGATTTGACTTAGATTTTGGTATTTGGTAGTCTAATGAGCAAAACAAAGTATTTGATAGTCTACTGGAAAACAAGTGCCAAATTAGGGTAGGCGTACAGATTTGTATTTTTTTCAGCACGAATCTGATAGGACCTAATACGATGCCATGGATGGGTAACTACCACAATCCCCAAGTATATCAAATCCATCTTATTCCTACATGGATTAGGCATGTACTACCAGCAACGGGGGTAACAACCACAACCCCCAACTCTATCAAATCCATCTTATTCCTAGATGGATTAGGCACGTACTACCAGCACAACGAAAGATTTGGCCATATGGGCTCCTCCGCCACTTACCACAAACAAATCTCAGATGCCATATGAGCGTCACCTGTACAGGAAAGGGTGGTACCTGGATTGGAAAGGGCGCCGCTCAGGGAAGGATGCGGTAGTTGAGTGACGGCGGCCACGGGGTCGTTGACGACGAACCTCTTCCGGAAGCCGCAGGGAGCTTTGCCGGCGACACTTCGGAGGCAGCGGGTCGTTGGGCTACTGACCAGCGAATCACGCAGAGGGGGCGGACGAGAGGATGGAAGAGGCGAGGGATTTGGGGGCGGAGGGGGCGAACGAGAGAATGGAATAGGCGAGGGATTCGGGGCGCAGCCGGCCGCCGGCCGATGGAGAGAGAGCTAGGTTGGGGGCTGAGATTTGGGGGAGAATGTTCATGAGTGAGCTAGGTCTGGAGCGATCTGTGGATAGAGCCCATATGTTCTTTTTTTGTGAGAAAAACGGCGGGCTCGAATTGGCAAAGCGGCGGGACATGGGCTACTTTTGGCGCGAATTAGATGAATCTGTGGCGCCAAATGGGCTATTCCTGTGGGCCGAGAACCGACCGACAGGTATATTATTATTCCTGCGAGTCAATGGACGAGCACACAGGAAAAGAAATCTATTCCTGGCGTGCAGTTGCGGCCCGAAGCCCATTTCCCTGTGCGCTAACGCGGGCCCGACAGGAAAATAAGAGACTCACAGAAATATTTCAGTTTCTGATAGTGCGTCTGCCCTGTACAAATAAGTATCAGTGCTTAAGAAAAGCCTGATCTATATTTTCAAACACCTCTCCTAAGCATCTTGCATTGTACAAGGCCTTATGGGTACGTGGCCGACTACAGTTTGTTAAGACAAGGTGGTATGACAGTACAACTTGGCGTCACTAGGAGACTAGGTTGGGTGAAAAGCTAGGTCCTACTTTCAGCCAGGCTTGGCTAGTTCCTTTTGCGCGGACATGTTCGTCGAAATTACGAGCTTAGTAATAAAATTAATCTATTTAGTTTGGTTCTCCTAATGGGTTTGTCCGCTTTGAGGAACCTATCCAGATGCGACTGAATTGTGGCACGTAGCACATTTCCTAATGGGTTCATCATTGAAACGGACAGCACGGTAGCAGCGGCTATGATCAAGGAGGCTACAACCTTGTCGTCTCTCTTCCAGGAGACAAAACGGCTGCTTGGTCTGGGATGTATGCATGTGTTATCACATGTTCGTAGGGAGCTGAACCATACTAGCCATCAGCTAGCCCAGATGGAATGGTCGCCGCGCATACAGCCGTGTGGCTACGCCATGCTCCGATAGAAATCGAGGATTTATGTAAACTTGACAATGTTTCCCCTGATTGAGTAGTGAGAAGTTCTTATTCGCAAAAATAAGTAAATAAATATTTCATTTTTTTTAGAACCACATCATGCGCAAACTTAGTCATGCCTGGGTAATACTTGCAACGGAGCAGCCTATCCACCCGAGTTTAATTTTCATGTGCATATGCGTGCGTGGGAGTGCTATTGTAAATGTAGTGTGTCTGAGTGTGTGTCCTTATAATTAAAACGCAACACATCATGCAACTAGGCACATAGAAGATGTAGCATGGTGATGCTATAAAAGCTAGCAAGGTGGCCTCCCTCCGAAACTCACCCTCCCCTAAAGAGTAAATTAAATATAGCTTCGTATGTGCAATATAGAGCCGAGAGTTGGGAAAGGAGATCAACACATGCAAGACCATGCCACTAGGACCTGGATGAGCACGTTGTAGGATTAAGAGGCCTCTGGAATACCTTTAATACTTTCCTTTTAGAATCAGCATGTATCGTTTGGCGGTATAGCATTATCTATAAAATGGTGTGAAAGCCTATTCTCCAGAAGGGTATAATGTTTTCCGAAAACATCAATTGAATTTTAGGGATTGTTTAGAAGAAATTTGACTCCGGGTCTGTGGTGCCGATTCTAGGCTGGACAGTAGTGTCGAACCAGGCACTCCCACATCACACTTGTGACATGAGGAGCCTTTTGCTTAGCTTTGTTTTTATGAAACATTTCAATATATTGAGAAAGGGTTGGTTTTGCATTATGCAAAAAAATAGTTAATCACCGGTTAGGTTGGTGCATAGTTATAAGAACATAAGTACCATCTCTCCCTCTTGTTACCAGTTTCAGCTTCGAACTTGATTGTTGAATTAAGCGTGATCAAAGTGTTTCAATTACTTTGATCATTAGTGTTATTTTTAGTTTATTTTGAGTCGTCTGAAGAGGTTTGTACTTGGATAATACTTGCATTTGGAATGTGTTTTCTTGCTCACTCGTGTTTTGGATATACCTTGCTTATGAACAAATTAGGAAAAGAGGTCATGATTACATTACAATACAGAAATTATCAAAAATAAATACAGAATATATGAGAATAATACCGCACCACTTCGCGCACGTAAATAGAGGGTGGATGCATGTTCTATTGCCTTGTGACATTAAAGTTCAACTATTTTCTGCTGACAAAATAAAAATTGGTGATGTGGAGAGCTTGCATGTGCTTGACGATGTGAAGGGCTCGCCTATAGTGAAAAGTGGAAGGGTTGCATGCACTGGATGATGTAGATGGCTTGCATGTGCATTTTAATGGGACTACTTACTTCGATATAATATATGATAGGTTTTATTGTCACTTATCATGGAATAAAAATTCAGTTCAGTTTAGGTTTTTAAAATATTTGCCTTTAGCTAGTAGAACCAACACTGGTTACTGATCACAACATATTGCTTGTGATAATAACAAAGTACCATGCTCAATGGGGACGATGAGCCAGAGGAGACATAAACCCAGGACGCCATCGAGATGAGGGACAATATAATGATGGTGCGGCATGGGTGTGTGTTAAGTTAGTGCGTGCGTGGTGTAAGCCTACTTATGGAGGATCTATAGTTGAAAAGGCTAGAAAATCATTTGTGTAAAAAACAAGCCAGATAATGAATGAATGAAAAACTACCATTGCCTCTATCTTCTTGTACCTCATGCCCAAGTTTCTTCTCGGTTCTTACCTGCTTACCCCGTGATCCCCAACTTCCACACTTCCCAGCCCTGGTCTAGGTTTAGGCAAAGATATATTACACTTGGCATCATAGGAAAGATTGTTAGCTATTATCGTAAAATCCCGGTAGAAGGTTGGGTCTTCGGAGCTTTGATACGTCAAAATCTCCTTTAGATCACATAATTACGAACGTGGTTTGTGAGGCTTGATAAGTGACTACGATGGCGCCTTTGAAACCATAACCACAAACGTTGTTCATCCAAACCGCCTTGATTTTGGATAAGCGGGGGGAATCGTATGTTTTATACTACTTTACTAAAGTAGGATTATGAAATTTTTTTCCTCCATTTAGTATTATGCTATTGGATAAGCATGAAGGTAGAGGAAACAATAAAATTGTTCATTTCCGCCATTTCACGAATGTGGAGCTTTTTCGTATCCGGTTTTAGAATAACCGAGCATAAATGTCATTTGATATTTCATGGTATACTTGTTGTGCTCGCATGCATTTTGTGCCATATTTGCCCAATGAAAGATTGATGCAAACAATTAGTATATGGTGCTAAAGCGATGATTCAATTTAAACCTTCAAGAATGGTACATGTATACTATCGACATTTGGACACAATAATTCTAGTGTTAAAGTACAAGATGTTCTGATCCTTGGTAGAATATATGGAAATGTTCGAAAGGAAAATATATAAGGGCGCATATATAACTGAACATTACCATCACATTTAGAAAGTAATAGTTTGTTAGTAATTCAAGGTAATACGCCCATCCAGATTGGCAATGCAAAGTTACAATATACGGAATGATCATGCACTACAAAATTTGGTCTATTTAGTGACCAAAACCCTGGTGACGAAACAGGAAACGTCGTCTAAAATCATTTTCTGTGACGGTCCACCGTCACGAGGTGTTTTCCTCTCGAGGCAGCGCCCTCGGCAGCTTTGGCGATGTTCTGGCCTGATTTTCGGCGACGCTATTGGGCGTCACTAGGCATGCACATTTTCTGGGACGATTCGTAGTGTCACATAAAATGTTGAGCGGGGCAATGTCTTGAAATATAACAATCAAAATAACTGATTTTTTAAACTGACTAAAATGTCTTGAAATATATTTCAGGAAGTAGTTGTCAAAGTCTATGTAGATATTTTCCGAAAGTAGTCAATCTGCTTTTTGACAGTGTTCTTGGAATTTTTGGTGAACCCCTACACTATATTTAAAACGGGCAAAAAAAGTGTGCTTCCTGTGGCTCGAACGCAGGAAGTCGAGCACGTAGTACGCACTGCATTGCCAGTACAACACTCATAAGTTATCGATAAAAAATGCTCATCTTGCACCTGACGAAGGCAGGCGCCATGTTTCAGTGATGCAGTCTATTGATTAATGACGGCCGGTGCGTGGCAACTTCCACCTGCCATTGACGCCATTTTTTCCCTTCTCCCACCAACTTTTGGCGTCATTTTTTTCCGCCAGGCGCACGCCACCCGCGGATGTAAAAAGACATTCGCCATGACCAAACAGCTCATCCTCTATCCTTGCAGCCTCCACATCCTTCCACATTGACATGGCCGAATAGATGACCGCCTTCATGACCAGTTAGCCCATTCTCTTTCATCCTACCCCAACCCACTCCATTGTCATATCTGAATAACTCACTGTGGCACTGCTTACCATCCATGAGCGGCCGGTCCTGAAGCCGGTCTCAAAGTAGGATCCCTTCGAGACCCTGCCGTTTCTCCATGATAGAGTTAATTAGCGCCCATTGCTCTTTTAGGGCACCACCAGCTCGCCTGTCCACCAGCTCGCCTGTTGTACTGCGTAATGGAGCCAAATGATGTTGAGGGAACACATCATTTGGCTCCATTACGTGGTGTAACATGCGCACTTGGTGAGTAGACGAGGAGGCAACTCGTCACATGTGCATGCGCGATGTGCAGCGTTCACCATCACCGTGGTGACAAGCACAACCGCTAGTGCAGTCACTTCTTCAGGTTGACAGACGAACGTATGTGTGTATGCATGAGCGTCTGTATCTGTACTGTCTTTACAAAACTAGAGTTTCGAGTGTGTTTAGTAAAAAATTGTAGCAAAGTTTGTATGTGCATTTCCTTTTACAAGTAAAGGGACCATGTCCCCGGTTCCATTCATATAAATGAAACTAATATTCAGTAACAGAAAAACAACCGCAGAAAAACAAATTACAGTCTTATGGCTGAATGCCTAAAAGCCCTCTGGCCTCAGCCTAGAAGCAAATAATCTAAAAAGGGGAAAACTTATTACATCATTTTCACTAACAGTACCCAGTGA
>NC_057814.1:112193424-112198084 GCF_018294505.1 Triticum aestivum
CATGTCGAGCGCACAGAGGGCTTTGTTGGCCTTCATCGGGGGTGTTGTTGCAGGCTGTGTAGACCATTTTTGTTCAGTACAGAGGCTGGGTTGTCCACCATGGTCCGTGCAGCAAGCTTGGCAGGAGTAGTGGGGGAGCCAAAGCCTCCTTGCTCAACACCTGTGATCTTCAGCTTGTCTGAGTTCACCCACTTTCAATGCATTAGAAAACCTTTGTACATACAAACATATCGCACGTAAGTTCATATACAAATACAAATACTAATGTTCTGTGGGATTAAGAAATGTAAGGAATGGAATACGTAGGCGAATGTAAGAAAATATATGATGCAATTCAGATTATTGTTTGCTTGCAAGTGATTTATTGTTATTGCCGATTTATTATATTAATGTTGATTGCTTTGCATGGGATTTCTTTCCGCGGAAACGAGGCTATCGAGGTTGGTACACACAATTGCATACATATTGGAAATGTGTTTCTCCACAATTGCATACGTTTTAGAACAAGAATTACACATTTTTAAAATACTTCTTTATCCAAACAAGCAGCACATTTCAAAGATGATGGTAATATGTAATTTGAAACATATGATTTCCTTATCCTCATTATTCAACGATTTGCCTGGTGCGTGGCCTCTTCCCACAGCGGTCGAAGAGCTCCTTCTCCTTGGCCTCACATTCGGCGAGGTGCTCATCCAGGCGTCGCCGACGTGCCAGTGCAAAGCCACTGGTCAAATAATCCTTTCATCTTTCTAATCGTATCCAGGAAAATTGACGGAGTACGAGAAGCTTAGAAATCGAACTATCAAGAATAATGCAGCTTTGTTTTCACAAATGTTGCACGAAAAAGGGCTAGAACCTGTTGGTTTAGAGCTTGTACATTCTAAAGCATGGGTATTCGCATTTGGGACAAATGCAGTTTCGTTGGCAAAATGGGGTATCTCTTCAGATCAGAAAGTTGAAGATACAGATAGTGTAAACAGCTCAGATAATGGAGTTGTTGCTACCAAGATTGCATCATCTGTGGAGGACCCAAAATCTATAACTATGGTACATTTTGTTTTGCAATTACTTACTAGCCGTGTGACATTGTCGTATACGAATGTATGTCTTGTGAACTAAAATGTGTGAAGAATACATGTGTATACATGCAAGAAGTACGTGAAGCTATCAAGAGGAGTCTGCCACACATTCTGGATGAAATTGAGGGTCTGAATATTTCTATGACAGCGCTTCGACAACCGATTAAGTCTATGAAGACTGCACATAAAATCTTAGGCAAAGAACATGACGTCGTACACAAAGTCATTGAAGAGCAAATATTTGATCTCGAGAATACTCTTCGATGCATTGAGGGAGCTTTGCTACCTCGCCTAGATTTTGTCACAATAATTCATTTCCCACGACTGAGAAATACAGCCATCAATCTGCTGCATTGTTTCAAGGTGATAATGTTGTGCTATGGTTGCCTATTGTAAAATCTCGGTCTGGGAGACAATTGTTTTGTTTGTGATGTAGTCACTCGGCTGAATTTTCATTGTAATTCAAAATTTGCACGACTTCATATTAAAATTCTTGGGAATTAATTCAGTTTTGTATCAAATATGTCCGCCATTTGAAATACATAAAACAAATTGACCACGCCTACACACTGTGGTGAAGATTATGGACGTGGTCACCGGCATCCACGTCACCACAGCCATGGGCCCACATGTCAGAATCGTTGACTGGTCAAATGACACATCGTCACCGATAATAGAGTACCTTGTCCCACATGTAAGCAGCAACATCAACATCTTTTGGGCCCATATGTCAGGAAGAATGTGTACCTGGGCCATCGTCGATTTCTTCCGACCAACCATCAATGTCGAAAGAAAGGCAAGCATTTCAAAGGCGAGGCAGATCACCGGAAGAAGCCCGCCATGCGTACCGGTGATCACGTACTTGCTATGGTCAATGATTTACACGTAATCTTTGGAAAGGGTCCCGGCGGACTAGCTGTTCCGAATGACGTTGAGGGACACGCACCCATGTGGAAGAAGAAATCTATATTTTGGGACCTACCCTACTGGAAAGAGCTAGAGGTCCGCTCTTCAATCGACGTGATGCACGTGACGAAGAACCTTTGCGTGAACCTGCTAGGCTTCTTGGGCGTGTATGGGAAGACAAAAGATACACCTGAGGCACGGGAGGACCTGCAACGTTTGCACGAAAAAGACGGCATGCCTCCGAAGCAGTATGAAGGTCCTGCCAGCTACGCTCTTACAAAAGAAGAGAAAGAAATCTTCTTTGAATGCCTGCTCAGTATGAAGGTCCCGACTGGCTTCTCGTCGAATATAAAGGGAATAATAAATATGTCAGAGAAAAAGTTTCAGAACCTAAAGTCTCATGACTGCCACGTGATTATGAAGCAACTGCTTCCGGTTGCATTGAGGGGGCTTCTACCGGAAAATGTCCGATTAGCCATTGTGAAGCTATGTACATTCCTCAATGCAATCTCTCAGAAGGTGATCGATCCAGAAATCATACCAAGGCTAAGGAGTGATGTGGCGCAATGTCTTGTCAGTTTTGAGCTGGTGTTCCCACCATCCATCTTCAATATCATGACGCACGTCCTAGTTCATCTAGTCGAAGAGATTGTCATTCTGGGGCCCGTATTTCTACACAATATGTTCCCCTTTGAGAGGTTCATGGGAGTCCTAAAGAAATATGTCCGTAACCGCGCTAGGCCAGAAGGAAGCATCTCCATGGGCCATCAAACAGAGGATGCCATTGGGTTTTGTGTTGACTTCATTCCTGGCCTTGAGAAGATAGGTCTCCCTAAATCGCGGTATGAGGGGAGACTGACTGGAAAAGGCACGCTTGGAGGGGGGAACTCAATAATATGCAGGGACGGATATTCTTGGCCTGAAGCACACTACACAGTTCTACAGAACTCTACCTTGGTGACCCCGTATGTCGATGAACACAAGAACAGTCTGCGCTCCAAACACCCGGAGCAGTGTGACGACTGGATTACATGTGAACACATCAGGACTTTCAGCAGTTGGTTGGAAACACGTCTCAGAGGTGACACCACTGTTTGTGATGACTTGTACTCGTTGTCCAGGGGACCATCTTTGACTGTATTGA
The DNA here is from genome assembly GCF_018294505.1 of Triticum aestivum. NCBI lineage: Eukaryota > Viridiplantae > Streptophyta > Magnoliopsida > Poales > Poaceae > Triticum > Triticum aestivum. The sequence goes on from NC_057814.1 coordinate 112,196,557, forward strand.
CTTACAAAGGATACGAGATAAATGGGAATACATTTTACACGATTGCCCAAGATCAAAAGAGCACCAACCAAAACAGCGGTGTCCGCTTTGATGCAGCAACCGAGAGGGGAAAGGACACATATTATGGTTACATAATGGACATATGGGAACCTGACTACGGACATGATTTTAAGGTCCCTTTGTTTAAGTGCAAATGGGTCAATCTGTCAGGAGGCGGGGTACAGGTAGACCCACAGTACGGAATGACAACAGTGGATCTGAACAATCTTGGGTACACTGACGAACCGTTCGTCCTAGCCAATGATGTGGCACAGGTTATCTATGTGAAGGACATGTCTACCAGACCGAGGAAAAGAAAAGATAAGGAAGCGAATACATCATACGATGAGCCAAAGCGGCACATAGTTCTTTCAGGAAAAAGGGACATTGTGGGAGTGGAGGGCAAGACAGACATGTCTGAAGATTATGAAAAGTTTCATGAAATTCCTCCCTTCAAAGTCAAGGCTGACCCAAGCATCCTGATAAACGATGAAGATTATCCATGGTTACGGCGCAATAAGCAAATGACACAAGCGAAGAAAAAGTGAAGACTTTCTCCCGCAACTATTATGATGATAGCATGCCAACTTTGTAATAGACGAGTATGATACCATTGTCCGTTTTGTACAAGAAGTGCATCTAGTTTTTGCCGTAACCCTCTCAACTTTCTTGCACATGCTATGTGGATGAAATGATGATACCATGCCAACTTTCAACCTTTTCAGAGTTCATTTGAAATGCTTTATAAGCCCTGAGTTCAGAGAGGTTAGGCCCGTAAGCCTGCTTTAGAGAGGAGCTCGACAGCTCAGGCGCACCGCACCTTATAAACAGGTGCGGCTCTCTCTTAGCTAGCAAGCTGGGACTAAACTCACCACCACGCCGCTGCGCAAGGCCATTGGTCCCGGTTGGTGGCACGAACCAGGACCAATTCCACCCTTTGGTCCCTGTTGGTGCCACGAACCGGTACTAATGAGGCTGTGGCCCCACGAGCACCTTTAGTGCCTGTTCGTGGCACGAACCGGTACTAGAGTTTCTTACTAGCTAAGCAATTTTTTAGTCCCACCTCGCTAGCTGAGAGGCACTAGGAGCGGTTTATAAGCCCTGAGTGCAGAGACGATGATGAAGAGGCGCAATGCTCACGTTGCTTAGCTTCAAGCCTTGAGGAATAAGGTAGACTGCATCGAGCTATGTGCAGTGCAGTCTACACTATTCCGAAAGGCTTGAAGCAAATCAACGCGCATTGCGCCTCTTTTTTATTTTTAATCATTAAAAGCAAAAAGAATTTTCATAAAGAACTTTTTTTGATAGAAACTTTAATAGCAGAAAGAATTATCATAAAGTAAAATAAATAAGTAATTAGAAACAAAATAAAATAAATAAGTTTTTTGTTGTAAGTAGAAATAAAACAAAATAAATATAGCAAAAAAGAAAATAAAAAAACTAAATACAGCAAAAAGAATTTTCATAAAGAACTAATGGCACTAATAGA
>NC_057814.1:112198514-112224537 GCF_018294505.1 Triticum aestivum
GCTCTGTTTTTTATTTTTATTAGTTTAATTTTTTTGTTCATATGTGATGTATATGTGTATGTGGCTATAATGTATATGTGAACAAAAAAAAAATTGTATGTATGTAGATGTTCAAAATGTATGAATATATATGTCAAAAATATTTTTTTGTTCATAGAAAGTTTTTTGTTCATATATAGAAAGTTTTTATATATGACAATGGAGATATATTCGATATATATGAGAAATGATGATCCACATGGAAAAGTTTTATATATGCAAAAGTTACAATTTTAGAAAAGTTTTATATATCTAGCTAGGAAGGGAAGAAGAAGAAAAAGAAGGATAGGAAAGAAGAAAATAAGAAGAGGAAAGAAAGAAGAAGAGGAGAGGAAGAAGAGGAGATATAAATAAGAAGAGGAAAAAAGAAGAAAAAGAAGAGGAGAAGAGGGGGGTCGATATACCCCCTCCCCGATAACATTATTTTCCCGTGTATATATGTCGTCGTTGTCGATATAACCCCCTCCTGATAACTTCAACACGTGGGGGGGGGGTCGATATACCCCCTCCCCGATAACATTATTGTCCCATGTATGTACGTTGTCGTTGTCGATATTACCCCCTCCCGATAACTTCAACATGAGGGGGGATAACTTCAACACGAGGGGGGGTCGATATACCCCCTCCTCGATAACATTATTTTCCAGTGTATGTATGTCGTCGTTGTCGATATAGAACCCCCTCCCGATAACTTCAACACGTGGGGGGGGGGTCGATATATACCCCCTCCCCGATAACATTATTTTCCCGTGTATGTATGTCATCGTTGTCGATATATATAACTCCCTCCCAGATAACTTCGACATGATGGACGGTCGATATGTATACCCCCTCTCGACCGTGATAACTTATACCACGGGAGCACCCCCCGGCCCTCTCGCTCGACCAAAACTCTCGAGGACACCCAAACCCTAGAAAAAAACGATGTCGGTCTCCTACACCCTCCCGCTGCGCCCCTACCCTTGAAGCGTTGCCTAGGCCACCCCAAACCCGGAATAAGCTAGGTCTACGTTTGCACTAATATATCCACCTGTTGTCATGTTTGTGTAATAATTGCCATGTTGTAATATTTGCAGAAACAATGGAGCACGGACGAGATGAGCAAGCAGAAGAGGTGTTGGGGGACATAATCTTAGCCGGAGGTGATATCTTGTCGTATCTTAACGACAATGATGGTCTGGAAGAACAGGGTGAAGAAGCAGGCTGCGGTGATCGAAGAGTGGAGGAGGAAAGACATGATTGTGATGGCTCCGGTGACCCAATGCTGGTGCAAGAAGGAGCCCGTGGTGACGGCTCCGGTGACCGAACAGAGTCCGGCCAGGTAAATATATTAGTTAAGCCTGTGCTGACTAGCTAATTGATGCATTCATTGTTTTGGTATGTACACATATTAATTAACACTCGTCTTTCTTCTTTTTTCTAGCCCTCCGGATCGAGCACAACTGCGGTAAAGAGACGAGGCCCGAAGAGAAAGTTGCGCTCGGATGAAAGGTTTGAGATCACAGCAATCGCGCGCGACGGCCAACCGATTGAACCCCTCCGGACAAAGGATGCTTTTGCTGCTCAGTGCGGGGTTCTAGTTAGGGGCAAGATCCCGATCAGCATCCACCAATGGTATAAGCCTAAGAAGGAAGACCCTGAGGTGTCTTATGTCAATGATATGCAGAAAGATGATATTTGGACTGAGCTGAAGGCAAATTTCACCCTACCGCCAGAGGAGGATCCGGAGAAGCCAGTTAAAGAGCAATTAATCAAGTCTCATGCTCTTAAGAAGATGGCAGACCTATTCAGGAGGTGGAAGAATGAGCTGAAAACGTTTGTCGACAAAGAGACACCTGAATTCATCGGCCGGTATGAGAAGATCAGAGATCACTGGCCCGCATTTGTGGCCCACAAGACATCGGAAAAGAGTAAGAAGATGTCAGCGACAAACAAGATGAATGCTGCGAAGAAGAAGCTTCACCATCGCACGGGGTCAGGTGGCTACCTCAAAGCCCGGCCTAAGTGGGCCAAGTCTGAGAGGGATCTGCTTGATAAAGGGATCGAACCACAGACAATGAACTGGCCAGACCGTTGCCGGACTTGGTTCTTCGGGGCTGGCGGAACCTTGGACCCTGTATCAGGGAGGTGTCATTGGACGGACGAGCAACTTGCAATACCCGTCAAGAAGATTCAACACTATATCGATGCAGCACAGCAAGGGACGTTCGTTCCAGACAGAGAGAACGATGAGCTCACAATGGCCCTCGGGAATCCTGAGCACCCTGGACGGACACGAGGCACGCCAGGCTCCGTTCCATGGAAGGCTGGTTTTCCGGACGTGGGCGGTTACAAAACCCAGGAGAGGAGGAAAAAAGTGGAGCAGATCCAAATTCAGCGTCTGCACGAAAGGGTTCAAGTGCTAGAGGAACGAGACAGCAATAGAGATGCCGAAACTGCCCCCGAAGCTACACCGCCATCTTAGCGTAGAAGCAGCGTGGCTTCCACCGAGCTGCCTCAGCTGGAGCATGCGGCTACTCCTAGCTACCCCGTGATGCTATCACGGAGTCTCAACATTGCCACCTTATGGCGGAATGGCAGAACTTGAAAGTCAAGGCGGCTGTTGGCTCTGTTTTACCTACTGAACCCGGCGCAACCTACCACTGCCGGCCGATTCCTGAAGGATATGCTAGGGTGATGGTGGATGAAATAACGGAGGGATTTGAGGACCTCCAGCTTGACCACCCTACCGGTGAAGGGGAGACTCGGCTGGGTTTAGCTCTGAAGACTCCATGCCTATGGCGGAAGGAGCTCATCAAGCTTCCGAACTAGACGGCTCCGGCGAGTAAGGGCACTCCGCCTCCTCCTCCGCCTCCTCCTCCGGCGAGTGATCAGGGCACTCAGCCTCCTTCTCCGGCGCGTGGCGGCACTCCGCCTCCTTCTCCGCCAGCGCCGGCGCGCCAGAGTAGCCAGCCTCCCCCTTCTCCGCCTCGCCAGCAAGGGCGGAAGAGACCCGCCGCCGCTGCGGCTGCTCCGGCGCGTCGTAGTCCTTCTCCTCCGCCTCGTAAGCAAGGAAAGAAGACAGCCGCAGCCGCTCCGTCTGCTCTGCCAGCGTCTAGCAGTACAGCTGCCAGAGGCGGGAGGCAATACAGATTCGGTCCTTCTCTGAAGACTCCAGAGAAGTTACCATATGAGAGGACCGAGGAGGAGAACGCGAAGATCGTGCGAGCCGAAGTGAAGAACTTATTTGAAGGGGACAAAGCAAAGAAACATCCACCTCCGGAGGAGAAGGTAGATCCGGTGAAAGCAAAGCGCACTCTGGCTGCCCTGACAAAACCACCAAAGTCTCCGCCAAAAGGCAACTATGAGCGCGTTCTTGCAAAGGCATATGCCGAAGCGGAGCGGTCGGGAAGTACTGTCAGTGATAAAAGGATGAAAGAACGACGAGCTGGGAAAAAAATTGCCCAGCTCGGCGAACAAGAGAACCAATCGTGCCCCCCGCTCAAGGTGTCAAAAGACATCGTCGCTAATGATCCCGGTATGGTGCCCGGTTATACCGATCTTGGAGATTACCTGCCCGACGATGTACATTATGAAACCATGGAGGTGGACGAACACAAATACCATTACAGGAAGCCTCTCGTCAAAGATGTCAAATCTCTAAGCACGATGATGCGAAGACTACATGATTGGTACATGAAAACCTGCAGAGAGTCTGATGGGATGAGTACTTTAACGCTGAGAGTTAAACCGGAGCATGACCTCGTTGGAATTGAACTGCTGAATGTTCCATTTGAGGATTTCTTCCAGTTTTACAATCTAATGTCCCTCGATAAAAACAACGATCACTTGCTACTGTCTGTAAGTAGTACTACTTCTGTCATTAAGTCTCTCTATATAGGTCAGCTCTTTCATTGCATGTATTTATACTTATCCTCACTATATTATGCAGATTGAAGATCGCCGAATTGAAGAAAAGACAAATCGGTGATATTGGGTTCATTAACACAAATCTCATAGATGCAACTTAGGTTAAATTTCATGCCAAAGAAGCCGAGGCCAACTTGCTACAATCGTTGGTAATAAATCAAAACAAAGATATAATACTCTTTCCTTACAACTTCAAGTGAGTGTTACTGTCTTCTGCATATTCGGTTTCCCTTTATTAGTCCAGGTTATGGTAATGTAATTGATGACTTATGCATGCATGCGCAGCTTCCACTATATTCTCCTAGAGATTAAGCTTGAGCCGGGAGTAGTAACCGTCTTAGACTCGAGACGAAAAGATCCCCAGGACTATGCGAACATGACTCAAATGCTCCAGAAGTAAGTTAAATCGATCATTATCCACCATATTAGCAACTTTGTTCATTTCCTGATATCAAGTAATTGTTTTCTTTGTCTGGCAGGGTTTGGAGAAAATTCACCTCAAAAGCCCCGGGACTGCCGAACCAGCTGCAATTTAGACACCCGAAAGTAAGTACTATAGTAGCATGTTCCGCGCATCTCCTAGTGATTCAAGTGCTAGTTTGATCAATACCATTTAGCATGCTTGCTTATCAGTTTGATTGACCTCTATTTCTTGTAAAGTGGTTGTGGCAGCAACCCGGGAATAATTACTGTGGATACTACATTTGCGAGTCCATCCGCTACCATACCTATGAGCGGGGCTACACTGAAGAACAATATGAAGTGCGTAAGCAATAATATTCACAATTTTATTTTATTACCATCATTTGTGTTGAGTTTCATTTATTCATATATATATGTATTGACCCCCTTCTTCAAATTAGATTTTTCGGAAGCGGGATCAACTCCTAGCAAAATATCGTATGCTAGGAATTCAAGAGGAATTGGCGGCATTCTTCCTTGACCACGTGATCGCTGAAAACGGAGAATACTATGTGGACCCTGTGTTCCTACAATATAATTAGGAGATTGTATTGTAGGAGATAATTATTGTATATATGTAGCCGGTAGTGTCGGATAGATATACGAGAACTTGTTGTTCGACCAATATCTCGGAGAAGGAGAGGTGGTCGATATCACTTCTCTCTGTATGCATATATATATGTTCATGACGATCTTCTGTTTCCTTCATTTGATTACTAGCTAGCGTGTCTACTCCTCTCCATACGTATATAGTACGTAGCGTCGACAAAGCACGGAGATAAGAGAGGACACTTCTCTCTATTAATTAGCTAGCTAACACAATATATGAAACACCTAAATTAACCCCCCAAAACCCCTAAACCACCCCCTTTAAAAAAAACAAAAACCTCAGCTCCTGCCAGGTGCTGACGCGTGGATGCCTATTGGTCCCGGTTGGTGGCACCAACCGGGACCAAAGGCCCTCCTGCCTGGGCTCCCCGCACCGTCCACGTGGACGGCCTTTAGTCCCGGTTCGTGTAAGAACCGGGACTAAAGGGCTAGGGCATTAGTAACGACCCTTTAGTCCCGGTTCCAGAACCGGGACTAAAGGCCCTTATGAACCGGGGTAAAAGCCCCTTTTCCTACTAGTGGTGGTTGGCCCCATTGGATGATCTTGCCCTCATAATGTAGTATTGAAACTGAAAATAATATGCAGCTATTAGGCATTGTTCAAGACAAAGGATAATTACACTGATAATTATTTAGTTAGGCCTCACACTAGCAAAACATGCCTGTGCGTTGCTACGGGAGAGAAAAAACATCACACATATACCAAGCTCTATCACTTGCGCCTTCGCATGGCAATCAAACATCCTCAGCGCCCATTCACTGGACCCCAAAACAATCATGCACTGCCGCGGCGCCGCCGGTGACATTGGCGGCGAGTCGAGGGAGCGCCGAGCAGGCATGACACGACTGCCACGAGCTCCTTGGTCGCCTTCCCTAAAATGTTCAACATAATAATAGAGGGAATTTGGCTTGAAATAAAATAAATTGCACTTGAACACTTGGTTGCAGCAGTAGAGATGATTTAAACTTTCAAGAATTATAACCCACCAACTCTGTTGTTGTTCAAACTTAGGACATTGCATTTGCATTACATGTAGAATGGTAACACGTACAGGCATGACCCGTATTTTGTTTGTGCTATTCAAATGACTAACGATAATTCATAATTGTTGGTTTTCTCCTCATTCCCATACAGTAAGGACACATGTACACGTATGGCCTATGTGTTGTTGCTAGTAAAAATAACTGGCAACCATTCATAAACACCATTTTCTCTCCTCATTCTACAAAAAAAGTACTCCTAACTAAACAATAAATTGTCTTATTTCAAATATACAAAATGCATTACAAAATAAGGAGCAAATCCATGAAACAGGAATAATAAATAATTCTGACACAAATCCAAAAAAATAAGGTCAGGGTAATAGCTTCAATATGATTAGATAGACTTGCAAGAAAATGTAGACTTACCTATTAAGCGACACTCCTGATGTTTAAGCTCGTATTTATCTAGTGAATAACAATGGAACTTTGATGGACAATAATACCGATACACTGCACTTCATTCACCTGAATTGACATTTTTAGCCTGGTCTAGACATAATTGGGACAAACAATGGCAGCTTTTCGCATTAAGCACAATTCCATAGCAGCGCCACCATAATTCCCATGTAGCTCAGTATTACATTGTGGATGCAAAGGTGGACCGACTTTATCTCTTCTTCTGCATCAACTTGTTTGATATTCAATCTCTTTGAGCAATTCAAAGATACTCTGTAATTATAAATCTAACATGTCAGACTTGACACACAGAGGTGTTGAGCTTTATAAAACATAATTAAGGTAGAGAATGGTAGAGAAGCAACCTTATGGTTCATTCTTAGTTTTATCATCATGCTGAGTGTGTGAGAATTCTAGTGGTATCCAGAGATAAAAATCCTATTACGAGTGGTCAGCTCTTATCTATCTTGAGTACCAGTAGAACCCGAGCCATGGCACGGGCGCAAGAGGAGGATCTGCCCGCGATGACGACCATGTGGCAGCGCTGACCTCCCCGTAGCTCACGGCATGGAGAAGGGCCGCAGCCCCAGTGCGCGCACGTAGGTGTTGGGTTAAGGCCAGAGGGAGGAGGGGGGCTGCAAGGGGAAGGGATCTCGATTTTTTCATCTAAACATGGGTTCATGATGTAGAAGGGTCTGGGTGGTACCCGTGTTTTGAATTTCGGCCATCTCGGTCTGGAGCCAAAAGTACATTATGCCAAAAAAATTGATTATGGTCAGATTTGAACCGTAATTTTTGAAAATGGCTGAAATTCTAACACGCCACACCTCCTACTAAAAGAACACATTGTAAAGGTCTAAATATTAGGTTGCGGCGATGTGGTAGAGATAAAAGACCAAGCAAGCAATCAGAGGTCATCTCCAGACTCCAGGCCAGCTAGCTTCACAATGATCTTTGTCGGAATTATCTTCTATCTCCCCCATCCATCCATCCATCCATCCATTCTTGTTGCCGCACTGTTTACAACGCCCATGAGCAACTCAGCCTGGATCCAAGAAGGTAGACTCGGGCTGTACCCAACATCTGCACCTCCTCCCAAGTCCTTCTCCCGTACCCAACCTCTGCACCTCCTCGCCAGTCCTATAGAGCCTGAGCTCTGATTTTCACATGCCAGGTAGAGCCTGAGGTCTGAGCTCTGATTTTCACATGCCAGGTAGAGCCCTATTCAAGGGCATAAAAAGTTCCTCTAACTACCTAAGTTTCTCTTAAATGTTTGTCCATAACAACATTGACTTAAACAACATTGTATTGTCCCTTATGAATCTAAACTAAGCAAACTAACATGGGATTTTTAACCTGACCTACAAATAAGAGTTTAGCACAGTATTTTGCAGACCTTTAACTTGCACACCATCCATATAAAGTGTAAGATTACTACAGCCAGCTTAACTACAACTTAACTACAATACTCAGTGATGGCATACATGACAAACAAAATACCGTGTAGGAAACACTATCCATCCCAATCATTTGGATGTAGAAGAATTGCTATTATACCTTGCTAATTCAGTAATAAATACAAAAGAGAAGCAAAGTGAACCCAAATGGAACCCCATCCTGACCAAGTGTGAGAAGCATTCACTTCCCATCCCACAAATGTATCTACAATCTCATAACAAGCATCAATTAAGCATCCAGAAGTAGTCCTAAACCCAAAGAAGAAAATAAGAAGCTATACCTAAATAATTACCAAAAATAGCATTTATAGTGTGTAAAACTATGAATCATTATCTAACCTCAGACCATCTCCATGCCCTCTCTCGGGAGACTGCCGCCATAGTGTGCAACCACCTTTCAGAAAATCAGCAAATGGCAGTCACTTTATGAATGTTACTCTTTGTAAATTAAAACCGGGCAGATCATGCTATTTGTCAATAGGTACAATACAAATCTTGTTCATGCTAACAACATCTTCTATTAGAAGCTTACAATCACAATTCTTGTTAATGAACAATATACTTCCAGTTCCATGGGCAGTACACAAACAAATGAAAATTACATAGGAGGAGGAACAGGAGAGAGAGGGAGCAGGAGGAAGAAGGAGCTCACGAGGAAAGACACAGCTATGTGCGGACTAGAGGGGGGAAGGATTGGACAAAAATGCCATACCTGCTCCATGGTGCCGCTGTTTCCATGAGCCACCGTGGATGTGGGCAGGCCAGATCCCGTTCATGCTTCCATGGAGGAGCTCTACACCAGTAAGAAGCTAATCCCAAGACCACGGCCCCCTCCTCCTCACGCGTCGCCACCTGCTGCGGCGCATCGGCCGGCCACGACCTTTGTCGCGCCACCATGACCACAGTCTCCTCCTCCTCACGCATCCGCCCCTCCCTCTTCTCACACCCTGCGACCCCGCGCTTTGGCGCCGACAACTGATGGTCGCGCCACCGCCCGCCAGCCGACCACGAGCACGATCTCCGTCACGTCGCCATCACCGGAGACAGACAGGGCCAGGAGAACCGGGGGAGGGGAGGGGAGAGGAGCCGGCGGCGGAGAGCGGCGATGGCGAGGGGAGAGGAGCGCCGGCGGAGAGGCAAGCTCGACGGGTGGTCGATGGCCACGGGAGGAGAGGAGGCAGGGTGGCGGCGGGAGGGGTGGGAGGAAGAGAGGCGAGGTGGGAGGAACGGGAGGAGGTGGGCGACGCGAGCGACGGCTGGGGTTTCACCACAAGAGCCACCCCGTTTTATACGTCCTCGTGTGAAATGACGAGAATGCCCTCGGCGGCCACCCAATTTTACAGGCGGTGGCACGCTGGAGTGCACACTATTCATTACTATTCATTGTAGCAGTAACTTTTTTTGATCCAACGGTCAAGGTCTTCCAGGAGCGAGATCCGACGGTCGAAACCGCATCAAAAAACGATCCGACGGCCGAGAGTCGTTGAGCTATGAGAACACTCATGTTCTCCCTAGATACTTATTCCTGGATGCTCATTTTCTCTTTGGTACGCAACCCCAAATCTGTTGATACTTGGGTCGTAACCACATCTGACCTCTAGATCAAGTAGCTTAGTAACGACCGGTTAAAAACATATACTCCCTTCGTTTTTATTTACTCTGCACATTAGATTTGATTGAAGTCAAACTTCGTAAAGTTTGAACAAGTTTATAAAAAACAATATAAATATTTACCAAAATAAATCTATATGATGTGAAAGTACATTCAATAATTAATCTAATGGTATTGCTTCATTATTGTATATGTTAATATCTTTGTTAAGAAATTTTATCAAAATTTACAAAGCTTGACTTTGACCAAAGCTAATACATGGACTAAATAAAAACGGAGTGAGTACATGAATAATGATCGTACTCCAGCTACAAACACAGAATGCTACCATCGCAGACACATCACCCACGAATTAGTGCTACTATGGCCACAAACTCTGCATCACACACTATGTGGTTAAGGGCATCGCACACGTAGTACAGAACCGCCACCTTGCGATGGTGTATGACAGTGGAGGTCAATCGCACATGATAGAGGATAACCATGTGCGGTAGGGTTCTAGGATACGAACAATTTGATAGAAACAATCGTGTGCAATACTCAAACCTATCCCACACATGATTCCTGTGGTAAGTGTATGTGTTACATCCAAAATCACAAATCATTCGTCCGTTGAGATCATGTGGGATGATAGATATATTGCACGTGCTATACTGTGGTGCAACATTTGCGATTCACCCAACATCGAAGACATTTCTCTTCCTAAGAACATCTACGATAAGTATCATATCACACACACTATACTCTTGTGTGCCATTTGTGATGCGGCGCACATCACAGAGGTTTAGTAACATCAAAATGTGTGTGGTGTTATACTTTTTTTATGAGGGAATGTGCGGGTGCTATATTTATCACACATGTTTTCTCTGAGCAAAGTGTGTGCGATAAGGAAGCATATCATACATGCCCTTCAATAGCACCGTTTTTCATGTGTCTATCATTACACATGTTTGGCAACAACGAAACATGTGAGTTGTAGGGCTTCATCACACAGGTTTGTCGACAACAAAACATGTGTTGTAGGGATTCATCGCACACTGTTTTCTTGGTGAGACCGTGTGCAACGTGATGACTTGCACAACTAATTTTTTCATGTTTAATCCATGCAATTGAAATTTCTTATGAATTAGAATTAGAAAGTAGCCAATCACATATTTCATATATCCATCATACATGCCCAACTTACATAGGTTCAACCACCATTGCATAATTCAAATCACAGTAGCATTTGTCCAAGCATTACATAAGTACAAAATTAAAACAAGAACCACAATAGCATTAAAAAGGTAAAGAGAGAGGCAAAACACATTCTTGTGGGTCTAAAATAAGTGTCTTACCCTCACCCTAACGTCATCTCCCTGAGGCGACTTGAGGGTTCCCAACCCTAGCGCCGCTAACCCCCTCCTCCTACCACTTCGCCGCCGCCTCAGGTGCGCTTCCGGCTTGCGTGCACATCTCCAATTAATGATGGTGGCGGTGGGGATCTAACTGCTCCGCATCTCGTGGAGGGCCTAGGGCGGGGGGCCCGAATGGTGAGCCCGGTGTGGCCCCCTCGGTGGGTGGCGTCGGTGGGCACTGGCTAGCTATCCTCTTGGTTGTGCGGGTAGCAAGGGGGTGGCGGGCATGGGTCGGACCTGGTGGTCTCCTAGCGGACCGCGTCGGCGTCATGTGGAGAGGGCCTTGCCCATCTTGCCCAATCTACTCGATCCCCTTTCAATTCCGGTGGTCGGAGTCCTCTTGGTATTGTCCTTCGGCTCAAATTGATGGGAGCTTAAGGATGTGAGTGGGAACCGGGGTAACCCCCCGATCCCCTCCTTGCAGGCTTCACTGAGGTTCCCCTCCTCCTCTTCCTGCCCCTTGCTTAGTGGTGAAGACCTTGGTTCCCTGTTTGGGCGGTGATGGCGTTGTGACATCATGTTCCTTCTTCGACGCGTCGTCCGGGGATAGCAGTGGTGGAGGGTGCGTAGTGGTGGTTCTGGTGGTGGCGGCTTGGCTCTTTTCTCTCCGACATCACGCCTTGCCGCATGTGTGGAGGGTCCCTGCCGGTGTCGATGGCAAGTCGTTGTCCTTCAGTTCGGACGTGAGGGGGTCGAGTTTCCTCTGCGGTGGCAGCGGTACCTGTTGGGGAACGTAGTAATTCAAAAAATTTCCTATGATCACGCAAGATCTATCTAGGAGAAGCATAGGAATGAGACGGGAGAGTGTGTCTATGTACCCTCGTAGACCGAAAGCGGAAGCGTTATGTCAATGCGGTTGATGTAGTCGAACGTCTTCACGATCCAACCAATCCAAGTACCGAACGTATGGCACCTCCATGTTCAGCACACGTTCAGCTCGATGATGTCCCTCGAGCTCTTGATCCAGTAGAGGGTCGAGGGAGAGTTCCGTCAGCACGACGGCGTGGCAACGGTGTTGGTGATGTGATCCGCGCAGGGCTTCGCCTAAGCACTATGACGCTATGACCGGAGGAGTAAACTGTGAAGGGGCACCGCACACGGCTAAGACAAATCTTGGTGTGCCTTTGGGGTGCCCCTGCCCATGTATATAAAGGAGGGGGGAGAGAGGCCGGCGGCCACACTACTAGGAAAAGGCTTATACATAGAAGTTTACCAGTAGCGTGTGTTTTGGTTCCCACGCTACTGATAATTACCAGTAGCGTCTGTTATAAAGCGTGCTACTGGTACAACTTAGCAGCAGCGTGGGTCTCTAGAGGGCACGCTACTGGTAAGTTTGCCACACCACACCACCCAACCAAAAAATATTAGCAGCGTTTGTAGTCTAACCAGCGCTACTGTTAAGGAAATATCTGTAGCACCTGTTCACCTAGACGCGCTACTGCTATTTCTTTTATGTGTAAACTTTTACCAATAGCGTGGTTTTTGAACAACCGCTATAGCTAGTTTTACTTACCAGTAGATATTTTGGCTGGCACTCATAGCAGTAGTGTGCTTTGGTGCCCCGCGCTACTGCTATGGTCGCCAGCCAAAATATCTGCCACCTTTTCCCCCTCTTCTTCCTCTTCCACCCCCATTTCTTCCTTTCAATGCTTCCCCTCTTCTTTGCCCCTCCACCACCCCCTCCATTAATGCCCTCCCTCCTTCCTCTTTCTTTCTTTTGCCCCTCCTCACCTTCTCTTCTTTGCCCCTCCACCAGCCCCTCCGTTAATGCCCTCCCTCCTCCCTCTCTAGCTCTCTCTCTCTCCCTAGCTAGTTGGAGCTATATATATGTAGGTACCTCACTATCTAGAGCTACTAGCTAATTATAAGAAGGTGCTCGATATCCCTCTCGACAAATAGGTGAGCAAAAAAGAGTTGTGCAAGAATGGAAATATGTGTGTATGGATTAGGACCGAAACTATGTGCGATATGAATATACCGAATTGTGTGTGGCATGTGAGTGACATGAGTTGCCTATGTTTTGCCGAAATGCCGATTCAATTCCGTTTCGGCGAATTTCTCGCAAACTCAATATGTCCTATGTTTAGCGAAGGTCATGCCGAATTTTTGTATGAATTTGATCCATGCATGCATATATACGTGGTTATAATATTTGCTCTGCGTGCAGGTGATCATGAAGGTCAATGTAAGGATGGTGGAAAGATACTGGCAATCCGCTATGGACAACATGTATGAAAAAAGACTGAAGGATGTTGTATGTCCGTGTCGAAAATGCAAAGGAATAGTCAGTCTCGACCCATTTGAGGGTGGTACATTCAAGGCGCACCTGCTCATGCATGGTTTCATGGATAAGTGAAGATGATGATGATGATGATGAGGACGTCGACGGGGCAGGAAATAACGACATGGGGCCACCAGACGAAGAGATGACCAATTATGTGCCCGAAGAGGAAGACAGCCTCGGAAATGTCGATGGCGAAGAGACAGTTCAAGGCGGAGAAGATGCGGACACGCCGCCGTCTTCATCGCAACTAAGTTCAGCCATGCGGGACCCACATGTTCGAGACCTGCTTCGCAAGAAGACGACTAGCGACAGAGCTGCTTCTAGAGAGGAGGCCAAACTGGCGCAACTGGAGGTAGACTCGATGACTCCTTTGTATGATGGTTGCAATCCCGAGGTGACCCGCTTGAGTTTCACACTAGAACTTCTAAAGACGAAGGCAAAAAACAAATGGACAGATGCAAGTCTGGATGAGCTTCCGAAGTATCTGAAGAAGGTTCTTCCCGCGGGAAGCCTGTGTCCTACTAGTGTCGAGGAGGCAAAGAAAATCGTGTGCCCTCTAGATCTGCCACACATTAGATATCACACATGCATCAATGATTGCATCATATATCAGAACAAGCACGCGGAAAAAACCATCTGTCCAAAGTGCAAGGCTTCACGATATAAAAAGGCCAGAAAGAAAGCTCCACAGAAAGTTGTATGGTACTTTCCGATCACTCCGCGTCTACATCGGTATTTCATAGATCCTAAGGAAGCAAAGCTTATGCGCTGGTGAAAGGATCGAGAAGAGGTGTCTAGAGGGGGGGGGGTGAATAGACTCTAATCAAGAAAAGTTGAAGTTTTTAATCTCTTGAGTTGAAGTGGAGTATTAGCACAAGTTTAAACATTCACAATACATATCAAGCAAGCATGCGTGCATAGAAAGAGTATATGAGCAGCGGAAAGTAAGGCATGCAAGTTGCAAGAATGTAAAGGGATGGGATTGGAGTGTGCAAACGCAATTTGAAGACACGGATATTTTTTTATCCGTGGTTCCAATAGGTGGTGCTATCGCACATCCACGTTGATGGAGACTTCAACCCACGAAGGGTAATGGTTGCGTGAGTCCACGGAGGACTCCACCCATGAAGGGTCCATGAAGAAGCAACCTTGTCTATCCCACCATGGCCGTCGCCCACGAAGGACTTGACTCACTCGGGTAGATCTTCACGAAGTAGGCGATCTCCTTGCCCTTACAAACTCCTTGGTTCAACTCCACAATCTTGACGGAGGCTCCCAAGTGACACCTAGCCAATCTAGGAGACACCACTCTCCAAGAAGTAACAAATGGTGTGTTGATGATGAACTCCTTGCTCTTGTGCTTCAAATGATAGTCTCCCCAACACTCAACTCTCTCTCATAGGATTGGATTTGGTAGAAAGAATATTTGAGTGGAAAGCAACTTGTTGAAGGCTAGAGATCAAGATTTATGTGGTTGGAATGGAATATCTTCACCTAAACACAAGTGTAGGTGGTTCTCTCTCAGAAAATATGTATTGGAAGTGTAGGCATGTTCTGATGGCTCTCTCCACGAATGAAGAGTGGGTGGAGGGGTATATATAGCCTCCACACAAAATCTAACCGTTACACACAAATCACCAAACTCGGTGGGACCGATTCAGAGAACTCGGTCGGACCGATTTGGTTCATAATGTGACCGTTAGGCATTTCGGTGGGACCGACTGGATCAACTCGGTGGGACCGATGTGCTAGGGTTAGGGTAAATCCAATTCTCGATTTGACCGATTACACAAACTCGGTGAGACCGATTTGGGTAATAAGCGAAACAGAAAGTTGGCCAAGCAAACTCGGTGGGGCCGATTACATATCTCGGTGGGACCGAAGATATCTCAACGGGCAACAGAGAGATTGCAAGCCCATCTCGGTGAGACCGAGATCCCATCGGTGAGACCGTTGATTAGGGTTTCTAGCAGTGGCTATGTCAACTGAACTCGATGGCTCCTGATATGAAATTTCGGTGGGGCCGAGTTTGACTTTTTGGATTAGGACATATGTGGAAGTGAGAAAGTGGTTGAGGGCTTTGGAGCATATCACTAAGCACTTTGAGCAAGCAAGCCATTAAGCAACACCTCATCCCTTCTTAATAGTATTGGCTTTTCCTATGGACTCAATGTGATCTTGGATCACTAAATAGAAAATGTAGAGTCCTGAGCTTTGAGCTTGAGCCAATCCTTTGTCCTTAGCATCTTGAAGGGGTTCCACATCCTCTTGTCCATGCCACTCCATTGCTGAACTTATCTGAAACATACTAGGTAGAAGCATTAGTCCAACAAGAGATATGTTGACATTAATTACCAAAATCACCCAGGGAGCACTTGTGCTTTCAATCTCCCCCTTTTTGGTAATTGATGACAAAATACATCAAAGCTTTTGGTAAAGATACAGAGAGCAATAAGCAAAGCTTTGGAAAGACATGTAACATGCGTAGGCTCCCCCTTTATGTATGAAATCATGTAAATATGAAACATAGGAGCATGTGAATGCATAAGCATGACAGAGTAAGCCATGTGTTACATGTATCTTGGCTATATGCATCAGAGCAAATGATGTGAATATAGGAAATGTACCTTCATGCCCATGAGTCCTTCTTGCAAACAGTATGTACATCAGCAAGAAATCCTCATAGACATGACTGTGATGCATATACTTACCTTGTGGTCTTGAGTTGGCTTAGGAAGGAATGAACCTGAGTAAATATGGTTAAACAACACAGATACACCTACTAGCCAGAGCAAACAAAAGAAACCACAAGAGAACCAAGACTGGGATGACATGTATAGAGTGAGTACTGAGTACCCCATTGGGTATAGACATGTCCCCAAAGGTAAACATATGCCATAAAATCAGAGATTTCCTTCCCTTAGATGTCTTGCTCCCCCTGAATCTTGCATGGGATATTGGGAGAAGATAGGGAACAGAAAATCAGAGCAAAAGAAAAAACAACATAATTAATGCAAGCAATCAAATATGATCAAATATGAACATGTCTTTCCCCTCTTAAAGACATGTAATTTCTCTCCTCTTGAACACCAAGCATATGAGGTCTGAGGTTTCTTACACACACTCCCCCTGAGTACCATCTCCCCCTATAGAAATGATTAAGCATAGAGCTTTGATGTGATCCCTCTCTCCCCCTTTGACATCAATTTCCAAGAAGGGCTCTTCTGGATTTTTTTATTGCAAAAGGGTTTGGTCCTTGAGTCACAAAGCAAAGCGATTGTGATGCTGGTAGAGAACAAGAGTCATTGAGTGGAGCTGGAGCAAAAAGACTGCAGAAATAAGTGGCAAGTTGTCTTTTCTGTAGTGAAATCGGTAGCACCGAGTTGTGTGCTTCGGTGGCACCGAGAGAATTCGGTTGGGCCGAAGAAAACAGACTGGTGTGACCGAGTTCATCACAGTAAAACACTTGTCACCTCAGCTCACTAGGCACTTTAAGATCTCACAAGGATTTGCAAGGAATTAGCTGAAAGATTTGCAAGGAATTTGATGCAGAACAGAAAAGAGAAGAAAATATCTAGATGAAGTTTTTTTTGAAAGAGGAAACACAAGAGAACTTCATCTAGAATTGGGCGGTGACAAAGTCACCTATGTTAGAGTATATTGACTTAGGAGTCAAGTGAGATCACTTGATCTTTGGTCATACTCATCGTTTAAGCTCAAAATGGGGTTACTATTTTTCGTTTAAGCTTCTTGATGTATTCACATCTTGTTGAGTTGCTTTATCCCATGACTTGGAGTAAAGCTTCTCTAAGATGGAATAGCATACCTTGGGTGGTGGAGTTGATCTTGATCATGTAGTCGAACTTATGTGGGTTGCTCAAGGTTGATGTAGCTCATCAAGAGTTGGGAGCACCACTTGGAGTTTGAGTTCATCTTCCTACATGGGTTAGCTTTGCAAGGAAGAGCACTTGTGTATCCAGAATGACAATCATAAAATTTACATAGAATGAGTCAAAGGATATACTTGAGGGGTTTTGTGCTTCCTTGACTTCAACCACCATTGTATAGAGACTTGGTGATGTAGAGATTGCTCAAGATGTGAGTGAGTTGCAATCTCATGGGTTTAGATTCATCCAAGTACCTACAAGGGTTAGATAGCATGCAAGGGTGCAAAAGTATCCAAGACATATAGATAGCATCATGAAAGAAATATCAAGGATTAGTCAAAGGCTCATGCCTTGCATGTATCCAAATGGAGTTCCTACTCCAAGTTTGAAGCATCAATGATGTTCAATACACCTCTCAAACGGCAAAAGACTTTCTCATCAAGCGGTTTGCTAAATATATCTGCTAATTGCTTATCGGTGCGAACATGCTTAAGATTAATGTCCCCTTTGGCAACATGGTCTCGAATGAAATGATGACGAACTTCAATATGTTTAGTTTGAGAATGTTGCACGGGATTGTAAGTAATCTTAATAGCACTTTCATTGTCACACAGCAATGGAACATGTTTCACATATATCCCATAATCTTTAAGAGTTTGGGTCATCCAAAGTAATTGAGCACAACATGAACCAGCGGCAATGTATTCCGCTTCGGCGGTGGATAAGGACCGAGTTTTGTTTCTTGGAGGACCAAGACACAAGAGATCTACCAAGAAATTGACAACTACCCGAAGTGGACTTTCTATCAACCTTGTCTCCGGCATAGTCTGAATCGGAGTAGCCAACAAGATCAAAGGAAGACCTCTTAGGATAGCAAATGCCAAAACTTGGTGTATGTATTAAGTATCTCACTATCCTTTTCACAGCCTTAAGATGACATTCTTTAGGTGCCGCTTGATATCGTGCACACATGCACACACTTAGCATAATATCGGGACGAGAGGCACATAGATATAACAATGAACCAATCATAGAGCGGTAAACTTTTTGATCCACGGGATCACCATCTTTGGTCAAATCAAGATGTCCACTAGTAGGCATGAGTGTAGTCATACCTTTGCATTCTTGCATATTGAACTTCTTGAATAAATCCTTGGTGTAGTTTTTTTGAGAGACAAAGGTACCTTCCTTAGTTTGCTTGATTTGCAAACCGAAAAAGAATTTGAGTTCACTCATCATAATCTCAAACTTCTCCGAACATTAGCTTTCCAAACTTCTCACTAAAATGAGGGTTAGTCGAACCAAATATAATATCATCAACATAAATTTGGCACACAAATAGTTCTCCATTAACCCTCTTAGTAAAAAGAGTAAATCAGTTTTACCAATTTCAAAGCCTTTTTCAATAAGGAACTTGGTCAAGCATTTATACCACGCTCTAGGGGCTTGTTTAAGACCATAAAGGGCTTTGTGAAGTTTGTAGACATGATTAGGTTTCTTAGGATTGACAAAGACGGGAGGTTGCTTAACATAAACTTCCTCCTCAATTTCACCATTTAGAAAAGCACTTTTAATGTACATTTGGTACAAGGTGATATCATGGTGATTAGCATAAGAAAGTAAGATGCGAATGGACTCAAGTCCAGCAACGGGAGCATATGTCTCACCATAGTCCATACCTTCGACTTGAGTGTAGCCTTGGGCGACTAGGCGTGCTTTGTTGCGGACGACTTGACCATCTTCATCTTGCTTGTTGCGAAACACCCATTTGGTACCAATGATGTTGTGGTTGTTGTCGGGCTTCTCGACCAATGTCCATACTTGATTTCTCTCAAAGTTGTGTAGCTCTTCATGCATAGCGTTTATCCAATCCGGGTCTTCCAATGCTTCTTCAACCTTCATAGGTTCAATGCTAGAGATGAATGACTAATGTTCACAAAAATTAGCCAAATGAGTTTTAGAGCGAATTATTCTCCCGGTTTGGATATCATTGTAGATTTGCTCGACGGGATGATCTTTGGTGATTCTTGCTCGAACTCGTGGGAGCTTTGGCTTGGCTCGGGGTGGAACATCTTCTTCATCTTGTTCTTCATCTTGTTCTTCTTCTTGGCCTTCTTCATTATTGATGTTGTCATTCTCTTGTCGTGGTGGAGAAGGAGGTTGTTGATGTTCATCTTGGTGTGCTTCCTCATTTTCTTCGTCTTGGTGTGTCCCACTTGTGGATGCTTCCGTATCAATTCTTGGTTCACCTTGTCGTGAGGTAGAAGCTTCCACTTGGACGGACGAGGTACTCTCCTTCACCTCCGTTGGACGAATCTTGCCAATTGACAAGTCTTGGATTGCTTCCGAAGGGTCTTTATCTCCTACATCAATTGGCAATTGCTCTACTTGCGAGCCGTTAGATTCATCAAACTTCACATCTACCATCTCTTCAACCTTTCGGGTGAAATTGTTGTAGACATGGTAAGTGTGAGAGTTTGAGCCATAACCAAGTAGGAAACCTTCATGAGATTTAGGAGCAAATTTAGAACGACGATGCTTATCAAGAATGTAGCATTTTGAGCCAAATACTTGAAAGTATCCAACTTGGGGTTTGTTACCGGTGAGGAGCTCGTATGCAGTCTTGTCGAGTAGCTTGTGAAGATACAAGCGATTTGTTGCATGACAAGCTGTCTCAACCGCTTCCGCCCAAAAGTGTTTTGGAGTCTTGTACTCATCAAGCATCGTTCTTGCCATCTCAATAAGAGTCCGGTTCTTCCTCTCAATGACTCCATTTTGTTGAGGTGTGTACGTAGCCGAGAACTCATGTGAAATCCCCTCTTCGTCAAGAAAGGTATCGACATTTGCGTTCTTGAACTCCGTTCCATTGTCGCTCCGAACCTTCTTGATCTTCACGTCAAATTGATTTTGGGCCTTCCTAGAGAAGTTTTTGAAGATCTTTTGGACCTGCGATTTGTCATCAAAAAAGAACACCCACGTAAATCTTGAAAAATCATCAACTATGACTAGTCCAAACGAGTTACCACCGAGACTCTTGTAGGCATTTGGACCAAAGAGATCCATGTGAAGTAGCTCGAGTGGTCTTCTCGTGGTCATGATGTTCTTCGCGTGATGACTTCCTCCAATTTGTTTCCCTGCCTGACAAGCACTACAAAGTCTATCCTTGTCAAATATGACATCTTTTACTCCAAGGATATGATCACCTTTAATAAGCTTATCAAGATTTCGCATACCCACATGACCTAGCCTTCTATTCCACAACCAACCCTTAGAAGATTTAGCAATTAAGCAAGTTCTAGGTTGAGCCTTTTTAGTGAAATCAACAATGTAAAGATCACCTCTACGTATACCGGTAAAGACCATTTTATGATTGTCTCTTTGAAACACTTGGCAATCTACCTCAGTAAACAGAACATTGAAACCGAAATCAGCAAGTCTAGATACTGAAAGTAAATTGTACCCAAGGGATTCAACGAGCATGACATTTTGTATGGAGCTATCATGTGAGATGGCCACCTTACCGAGGCCAACCACCTTACCCTTTGAGTTATCACCAAAAGTGACATATTTTCGAGGGCCGTCATTTTCAGCAAGCTCACGGAACATATCTTTATCTCCGGTCATATGATCAGTACATCCACTATCAAGGACCCATTCCTTTCCTCCAGCCATGTAGCCGCGAAAATTTTCCATAAGACCAAAGTGTCTCATTGCATCATCAAGATCACAGTCACTATCATCATCATCCTCATCATAGTATCCATGTTCAACATCATCTTGTGATTGATCAACTCCTAGAGAGGGTAATTCATTAGATAAATGATCACTTCTATGGTTATCTTTATGGATTCTAATAGCTTCGGAAATGATATTGCTAATGATCCCAACATCTCCTATGGCACGCATGAGATTTGTAAGCTCAAATAGACAATCACCAAAGCTAGGATCACTAGAATTCATCTTACTCAAGGCAATAGACTTATGGAGAATTTCGTCTAAATTTTTCAAGGAATAATCTGGGAATCGTTCCTCAAGAAATCTCCATATAGTATAGGCACAATCAAGAGTAGGCAAACTAGCAATGAAATTTTCGGGCAATCCTCTTATGATAAGATTGATAGTTCTAAGATTGCGAATCATGTCAAGATCCTCTTCGGGTGTGGGATGCAAAGGATTAATATGAGGTGCACAAGGGCTAGTAATGTACTTGTTCAAATGATATTCATTGAAAATCTCAAGCATTTCATTTTTCCACTCATGAAAATATTCTCCATCAAGAACAGGCACTCTACGTCTAAGACTCCCCAAAGTAGACACATCCATTTTCCTCCAAAGGTGTTTAAACCAAGGCAATGGAGACCAATGCTCTGATACCAATTGAAAGGATCGAGAAGAGGTGTCTAGAGGGGGGTGAATAGACTCTAATCAAGAAAAGTTGCAGTTTTTAATCTCTTGAGTTGAAGTGGAGTATTAACACAAGTTTAAACATTCACAATACATATCAAGCAAGCATGCGAGCATACAAAGAGTATATGAGCAGCGGAAAGTAAGACATGCAAGTTGCAAGAATGTAAAGGGATGGGATTGGAGTGTGCAAACACAATTTGAAGACACAGAGATTTTTTATCCGTGGTTCCAATAGGTGGTGCTATCGTACATCCACGTTGATGGAGACTTCAACCCACGAATGGTAAAGGTTGCGCGAGTCCATTGAGGGCTCCACCGACGAAGGGTCCACGAAGAAGCAACCTTGTCTATCCCACCATGGCCATCGCCCACGAAGGACTTGCCTCACTCGGGTAGATCTTCACGAAGTAGGCGATCTCCTTGCCCTTACAAACTCCTTGGTTCAACTCCACAATCTTGACGGAGGCTCCCAAGTGACACCTAGCCAATTTAGGAGACACCACTCTCCAAGAAGTAACAAATGGTGTGTTGATGATGAACTCCTCGCTCTTGTGCTTCAAATGATAGTTTCCCCAACACTCAACTCTCTCTCATAGGATTGGATTTGGTAGAAAGAAGATTTGAGTGGAAAGCAACTTGGGGAAGGCCAGAGATCAAGATTTATGTGGTTGGAATGGAATATCTTCACCTCAACACAAGTGTAGGTGGTTCTCTCTCAGAAAATATGTATTGGAAGTGTAGGCATGTTCTGATGGCTCTCTCCATGAATGAAGAGTGGGTGGAGGGGTATATATAGCCTCCACACAAAATCTAACCATTACACACAAATCACCAAACTCGGTGGGACCGATTCAGAGAACTCGGTCGGACCGATTTGGTTCATAATGTGACCGTTAGGCATTTTGGTGGGACGGACTGGATCAACTCGGTGGGACCGATGTGCTGGGGTTAGGGTAAATCTAATTCTCGGTTTAACCGATTACACAAACTCGGTGAGACCGATTTGGGTAATAAGCGAAACAGAAAGTTGGCCAAGCAAACTCGGTGGGGCCGATTACATATCTCGGTGGGACCGAAGATATCTCAACGGGAAACAGAGAGATTGCAAGCCCATCTCGGTGAGACCGAGATCCCATCGGTGAGACCGAGATCCCATCGGTGAGACCGAATTGATTAGGGTTTGTGGCAGTGGCTATGTCAACTGAACTCGGTGGCTCCGGATATGAAATTTCGGTGGGGCCGAGTTTGAATTTTTGGATTAGGACATATGTGGAAGTGAGAAAGTGGTTGAGGGCTTTGGAGCATATCACTAAGCACTTTGAGCAAGCAAGCCATTAAGCAACACCTCATCCCTTCTTAATAGTATTGGCTTTTCCTATGGACTCAATGTGATCTTGGATCAGTAAATAGAAAATGTAGAGTCCTGAGCTTTGAGCTTGAGCCAATCCTTTGTCCTTAGCATCTTGAAGGGGTTCCACATCCTCTTGTCCATGCCACTCCATTGCTGAACTTATCTGAAACATACTAGGTAGAAGCATTAGTCCAACAAGAGATATGTTGACATTAATTACCAAAATCACCCAGGGAGCACTTGTGCTTTCAGCTGGCACGCGGAGAGGGTGAAGCCAGATGACGGAGATGATCCAAAGCTGAGACACCTAGCAGATGCTAGCCAGTGGAGAGCATTAAATGCTAAATTTGATTTTCTCGCAAATGATCCAAGGAACATCGTGCTTGGCGCTAGTAGTGATGGCATGAATCCGTTTGGCAACCAGATAACCAATCATAGCACATGGCCCGTGTTTGTCTGGATGTACAACCTCCCCCCTGGTTGTGTATGAAGGAAAATACATATACATGGCTATGCTTATTCAAGTGCCAAGACAACCGGGAAATGATATAAATCTGTATCTCGGGTTACTAAAAGAGGAGCTACAGGCCTTATGGACAACGCCGGCCAAGACATGGGATGCGAGCAAAGGAGAGTATTTCTACATGAGAGCCGTGCCGATAACAACGGTGCAGGACTATCTCGGTTACGGCTATCTCTCCGGCCAGGTGTGCCACGGATATTGCGGATGCACGAGGTGCATGGATGATACAACTTCTCTACAGCTATCCAAAGATGGCGGGTCTTCGAAAATCGTGTACATGTGGCATCGAAGATGGCTCGAGAAGGATGACCCGTGGAGAAAGCATGGAGATCTATAAAATGGTAAGGGTGAGCATCGAGGCCCTCCACGTAAGCGTAGCGGTGCAGAAATATATGAGTTATAGAAGAACTGGGAAGAGTGCCCCTCGCCGAGAAAGACGAAGAAAAAGGCGCCAGAGCCCCTGCTGAAGGTATGGAAGACGAGATCTTTTTTCTGGGACTTGGAATGCTGGCCCAAACTCAACACGCCTCATAGCCTTGATCAAATGCATATAAAAAAAATATCCTTGAGAGTTTGCTTGGAACATTGATGAACATTCCAGAGAGGACCAAGGATGGGCCGAAGGCAAGAAAAGACTTGGAATTTTTTAATATCAGGAAAGATCTCCAAATGCCCGGCAAAAAGTCGTCAGAGGAGACAGAGACGGAGACGGAAGATAGGGGCAAAAATGTAAACAAGAAGGAAGAACAATATTGCCCCCCCTCTTGCTTCACCTTAGATCCGAAGGAGGTCGATCAGTTGTTCAAGTGCCTTACCGAATCAAAGTTAGTTCCGGATACTGTGGGAAGATAAGCAGATATCTGGACAGTAAGAAAAAAAGGTTCACCGGGATGAAGTCTCATGACTGTCATGTGATGATGACGCAGTTACTCCCGGTTGCACTTAGAGGGATTATGGACACACATGTGCGTGAGACGCTTACTGACCTATGCCACTTTTTTATGCCATCTCTCAAAAGTCGATAAGTGTGAAGCAACTCCATAGGCTACAGGAAGAGATCATTGTCATACTGAATGAGCTAGAGATGTACTTCCCGCCTGGGTTCTTTGATGTCATGGTGCATCTATGTGTCCACATCATGGACGACATCATCGACCTAGGGCCGACATTCCTGCACAGCATGATGCCGTTCGAGAGGATGAATGGGGTCATCAAAGGATTCGTTCATAACATGTCCCGTCCAGATGGAAGCATAGCCCAGGGATATATGACCAAAGAGTGCATCTCTTTCTATGAGAGTTATCTAGTAGGCACCAGAGACCCTGTTGTTGGTTTGCCCGTCAACAAGCACTGTGGAAGGCTCGAAAGTGAAGGTCACACCAATGGTCATAGGGATGTGAATGTGTTAGGCTCGGGCCGACAAAACGACCTTGACAGGGCAAACTTAGTAGTGCTACAACACCTAGATGTCCTAGAAGATTTCGTGACACTGCACAAAGAGACCATCGCAAAGAAGTACCGTGACCATGGGGTGCACAGGACGGACGCTGAAGTTATTAGAGAGCACAACTCCACTTTCTTGCGTTGGTTCAAAGAGTGAGTTCTGGCTAATCCCCCGGAAGAGGGTTGTCCGAACGGAATGCTCATATGCGCCTTAGCACATGGCCCGTCGACCAGCCTCGCGATTATCAAGCATACGATGTCAACGAATACACGTTCTACACGGAGGAGAAAGATATAAACAGTGATGACCAAAACTCAGGGGTGACGATGGAAGCCATGACCGGGAATGTAATTGAAAGATATTACGGAAGGGTCGAAGAGATATGGGAGCTTAACTACTCTGGATTGCATAGCGTGACGATGTTCTGTGTTAGATGGGCTAAGAATGTACAGAGAGAAAACCGACATTTCACTACCATGTGTATACCCGACTCCGATAGCGGTACCGTCAACGCCATCGCCAAAAATGAGCCATGGGTACACGCTAAACACATGACACAATGTTTCTTCATAACTGATCCGATCAATCCCAGCCGTGTTGTCGTGAGGAGAAGCAAAAGGAGCATCGCCGGAATGGATGGAGTCGCCAACGAGGAAGACTATGACCAGTACGGTGATCCGATGAGGGAAGATGAAGCTGATGACGATGACACATACGTCAAAAGAAGAATGAAGACTACATTACCTACGAAAGATCGCAATCCCTGGAGAAGGAAAAGTCACGACCACGGGCTCAATTATTCGACAACGAACAAAAGAGGGAAGAAGATCAATCTGAAGCGTCGTCGCCGCCCAAGCTGACAAACTAATCCACAAATTTTGTGTGTGTCTATTTTGTATACCGTCGTTAGCGGTCAAATGATGTAATATATATTATACTAATTATTATCCGGAGGGTAACAATGGTATTGCTCCAACGACAGACCAAATTAAACCCTAGCTAGCTAGAGCTATATATACCCCTGCTATACAAACTTGTACAAATGAAAATGAAAGATAAGAAAAAAGAAAAGTGCAAATGAAAGAAAAAGAAAAAGAAAGGAAGTTTTGCAAAATGAAATTAATGAAAGAAAAATAAAAAGGAACTAATAAGTTGTGGAAAATGAAATGAAAGAAAAAGGAAAAGAAAAAGGAAGGAAGTTT